>NC_064623.1:141656675-141959705 GCF_023898315.1 Schistocerca nitens | reverse complement strand
TCGACGAACGCGCCGCGACTTTAACTTGCGCGGCAAGAATAATTGACAATCAGAATTTCAGTTGGCAGTACCCATTTTAAGTTGGCAATAGTTGAATTTCATTATGGCGGACGGACAATCGAGCGCGAACTCTGCAGACGAAAGCGACGGCACTGTTAACAAACATTACCGACTCCGCTCACGCGGAACGACGGCCAGGACAGACGACAGACAAGAGGTAGTTAACGTGGACGACACTCAGCAGGAAACACCCACCTCCCCGATAACGGTATCAATTGACATTGTCAAAATGTTACAGGAATTGATACTAGACAGACAGGAGAGGGAACAGCGCGAACGTGATCGCGAACAACGTGAGAAAGACAGAGACATGTTTTTATCAGAGCTGAAAACGGATATGACAACACAGATTGACTCAGTTAGGAATGACGTAAATACCACCATTGATGCGAAAGTAGGTACCCTTACTACGCAAGTAGGCTCTCTCACAGCACACATAGATTCGGTTAAGGGTGACGTCACGGCGCAAGTAACCACTTTGACAACACAGATAAGCACTCTGAATAACAAAATTGATAACATTGGTCAGAATCTCACAACTCAAATCGAAGCGTGTCGCAAAGAAACCGATTCGGTAAAACTTGCGTATAAAACAGTTGCACGACAGGTAGACGAGTTAGCGACAGCGGTAGCCACTGTAGAATCAAAAGTAAGTGCAATGGCGAATGACATTTCGGACCGAACTATTGAGGAAAGAGTTAACAGTAGTGTTGCTTCGTACACTAAAGCACTTACCGAACATTACAAAGAATGGATTGATGTACAAGAGAAGCTTGTTGAGGAGAAGGTTACACGTGACTTGAAAGATGTTAAATCCGCAACCTTAGACATATTATCTGCACCCGGCAGTTCAGGAGACACTGTTTGTACTGAACTAGGCCAAATTAGACGAGTGTTTACCCGGGATTTGCCGGAATGGCGGAAGCAAGTAACAGATGAGATATCCGACCTGAAACAGCAAATTCAAACACTACAGTATGATAACCAGAGTGACGGGAAACACTCACTACCTTCTGAGCCAGATGAACATCAATACCAGACAACACAACACACCACAGTACATTCCGCGACCGAAAAATGAATTTAACGATTCACACAACAACAACACTGAACAATTGACACTCACAACCCTCATGAAAGAGGAGAGTGTATTGAAACACAGAGTTTTTCAACCATTCCAACCGGAAAAGCGAAATATTCATCCAGTCGTTTTCCTAAAGAACTTTTCAGGAGTCTTTCCAGCTGCCTGGAATGTCAAACAGAGAATACAATTCATTACCGAATACATACAAGGAGAAAGTGCTATATGGGGAACCGAGATGGTTGATAAGTGCAAAACATTTAGCGAGTTTGAGAAGAACTTTTTAAGCAAATTTTGGAGCGCAGGTGTTCAGCAACGCCTACGCAAAGAGGTCTACAACGCCGAACCTTTCCATTCGAACAGTGGCGGACTTCGCCGGTACTTTGAAAAGTACTTGAGAAAGATACAATATTGGGACACTCCCATAACAACAAAAGATGTTATTATGATCCTTAAGTCAAAACTACCCATTTCCATACGCGAAAAATTAGTGAAAGTGTCAGAGGAAGATCAGGACGCATTTTTATCCGTCCTTGATTCGCTCGATCTTATACACGAAGACGCGCGTGCGAATGCTAACCGTAAGAACAACAACGCAGGCACGTATTCGAATGGAAACGGTAGTAATGGAAATGGTTCACACGAAACACAATACGGAAACAAACAGTACAATAACCGCAATAGAGGCCGAAACAATGGTTACCGTAATGGTAAACACAAAAACAAGCATTACGGCAACCAACGGTACAATGCAATATACAACACGCAACAACAGTATTACGGGAATGCCCCATACCAATCAAACAATAACGGTAGTAACTTCTACCAGAATGGGAACAAATACAAGAGTAAACGTTGCAACAATCAAAATTGCGGAGGTCAGCTACCTCCACCACAACCCTATGGGCAGCCACAACACCAGCAACAACAGCAATACACGCCTCAGCAACAACCATTCATGCAACAACAACAGTACACGCCACCACAACAGGACTTTAGATACAATAACAATAAACCAAGAAAACAATACAATCCACCGGTATATTTTACGCAGGCAAGTAATGTACCGATTTTCCAGCCTGGTAACCTAGTGCAGTACCAACAAGGGTTTGATACAAATCAACACACACAATGGGTAAAAAACCAGCGAGAATGGTCAAGTGATGTGACAGAAGAATCAAATCAGTCGCATCACAAGAAAGCGGAAAACTAAAGGCAGCACCTTTTCGCCTCCTTGGGGATGCTGCGGGACATAATGGGGGCAAACTCGACCTTGAACGACTTAACGTAATACGTTATGATCGCGACACTGACTTGAGAGACGATTTGTTGCAGGAAAATATTGAGACAGACTTGAATGACGTATGGGAAGACGAAGTACAAGCAATGACTAAAATTTACATAGCCAATACACCAATAGATGCTATTATTGATACTGGTGCAAATGTAAATGCTTTATCACTATGTATGTTTAAGAAAGTTTCTGCAGGGATGAAAATTTTAACGTTACCAGTACAAGGTTGTTCAGTAACAGGAGCGGTAGGATCTTTATCACAGCGGGTCAATTTGCAAGCTCAGGTACCGATAAGGATTAATTCTACTTCTTTCATGTGTGTATTTCTAGTAGTTAAGAATTTGTCAGTGTCATGCTTATTAGGAATGGAGTTCCTGAGGAAGAATAAGGCAGTGATTGATATAGAAAAGGGTATCTGTACAATCCGAGTAAGTGAACAGGAGGTAACGCTGCAATTGTTGCGCGGCAAGGCCAAAAGAGTCAACACTGAGCACAAAGTTAAGGTACGCAGACTGGTACAGCGAATGTTTTTGAACCAAGCACACATGACAAGACAGGGTAACAGTTGAACGGATTTTGATACTGATGACGGACTTCCGACTAGAGAAGAGATTTTGAATAAAGTAAGCGAATCAAGTGAACTTGATTACATACAAAGGCAAGATTTACTGCACTTACTTATGAGGTATCTTCATGTCTTTTCTTCGAAACCTGGAGTAATACGTTACTACGAATATGACATGAAGGTCGCTCCCCATTCTACTTTTTGCAAGACAACGTACTCTGTCCCGTATGCAAGGCGCGAGGCTGTGAAAAATGAAATACGTAAAATGCTTAAGTAGGAGATCATTGAACCGTCAGACTCACACTACAGTAGTCCGTTATTGCCAGTTTTGAAGCAGGATGGTAGTGTACGTATAGTTTTGGATGCAAGAAACATAAATAAAATAATTATTCCAGTAAGAACTGATTGCTACGAAATCTTGGGAAGAACATTTAGACATAATAAGCAAAGTTTTCCAGAGGTTTGTTGACTATGGAGTCACAGCTAATCTACATAAGTCTAAATTTGGTAAAAGCGAGATTAAATTTTTAGGACATCTTGTATCATCACAGGGAATTACCCCAGACCCAGACAAACTAGCAGCTATTAAAAACTTTCCTGTGCCCTCTTCTAAACGCCAGTTGAAAGGCTTCCTCGGAATGACTTCCTTTTTCAGAAAGTTTATTTCGGACCAGTCGATGAACAGTCAAGCATTGCATGATCTTCTAAAGAAAAATACTCACTGGCATTGGACGCCAGAGTGTCAGGCAGATTTTGATCGCATTAAACAAGCACTTATTAACAGCAATATTTTGTTCCATCCAGACGTGGATAAAGAATTCTGTATTTCGTCAGATGCTTCATTTCAGGGGCTTGGTTCTTGTTTGTTTCAAATAGAAGTAATTGATGGAAAAGAAGAGATAAGAGTTATCAGCTTTGCAAGTAGGGTTCTCACAGAATGTGAGAGGTCATACTCGGTGACAGAGTTGGAGGCTCTGGCCATTGTATGGTCCTTTAAAAGGTTCAATTACTACATCCATGGTCGGAAAATTAAGGTCTTTTCTGATTACCAAGCTCTTAGTTTCTTGCTCTCGTGTAAACTTCTTCATCCTCGTCTTACACGATGGAGTCTCTTCTTGCAAGAGTATGATTTCGAAATAGTATACATCAAGGGTAAAAACAACATTATCGCGGATGCTTTGTCACGCATGCCGCAAGGACTTCCCGCGTCCAGTGAACTTATCGAGCAGATGTC
The DNA here is from genome assembly GCF_023898315.1 of Schistocerca nitens. Taxonomy (NCBI): domain Eukaryota; kingdom Metazoa; phylum Arthropoda; class Insecta; order Orthoptera; family Acrididae; genus Schistocerca; species Schistocerca nitens. The sequence goes on along the minus strand of NC_064623.1, from coordinate 141,955,471 downwards.
TAACTACCCAATTCTTCTAATGAAAGACCCACTACATAGAAAGTATTTCCTTCAGCTCTGCAAGCAGATGCGTATACTCCAAGAAACAGATCCCAAATGGTGTAAGGTCAAACAACTTCTTCTAACAAAACCCGATCACCACTTGTCCAAATTTTATAAACTACACAACGATGTTTTATTCCATCGAACGTCTCTCCTCTCTGGTAGATGGTGTGTGTGTATGCCACACGCATACGTTGAACACCTTATCTGGTACACACATCTTTCCTGGGGTCATTATGGACCTGAAAAATGCAAACGAAAGATTTCTGCGTATTGCTATGTACCAAACTTGCACCATCGAATCCACAAGTTGTTAAGTACATGTCTTATCTGCCAGAAGGCAAAACCCTTCAACCATTCGAACCTAATTCCTCTGAATCCAATTATTACTGAGAGACCAAATCAAGTTCTGGCCCTTGATCTCGGCGGCCCCCTGCCGCAAGGGAGGGGAGGGGTGAAATACCTAGTCGCATTGATGGATCTTTTCACAAAACATGTGAGACTTTATGCAGTGAAATCATCCCGTGCACTTCCGATCATCCGTCGAATCGAACAAGACTATTTTCCTCGATTTGGCAAGCCGGAGGCCATTCTATCAGATAATGCATCGAATTTTACTGGCAGACAATGGCGCAATTTTCTTGCCAGACATGGCATCAAACAAATACTTATATCTCGTTTCAGACCGCAATCTAATCCCACCGAACGTATCTTCAAAGAGTTCAATAGATTCATTCGAACCTACATACCTAATCGACAAACCCGTTGGATTGACTTTGTATCTTCATTCGAGCAGATTGTCAACAATCTTCCACACTTCTCAACTGGATTTACACCTGCGGACTTAATGACGAGTCATCGGGAAAGAAATGAATGGTTAGATCCCATACCTAAAATTGTAGAACCAGAATTAGATTTAGATGCAAAACTTAGGCAAGCATTGGTATCCTTAGCTGTACAGGCTAATCTACGCAAGAAGTCTTATGACAAGAAAGTATCTAAGGCTCTTACATATGATATTAATGAAAAGGTGCTTTTACGGACACATTTTAAGCCATCGAAGTTGTTGAAAAGAAATCGGAAATGGAGGCTATTGTACGACAGACCATTTGTAGTAATTAGAAAACCACATACAGGATGTTATCTAATAGCGGATCCAGCATCTGGCAGAATTAAAGGATTGTATCACCACCAGGATCTCAAGAAGTATAACGAGGCAAAGTAACATTAGCCTAAGGTTTAACCTGTGAAACACTTCGGTATTCAAACACACCAATACGAGTACTCACACTTTGGCGAAAAACTATGGAGGTAATTGAAGATTTGATTTATTATGGCGTACGAAAAAGAAAGCACATTCCATTTGAGAGGACAGATTCTCAGTTAGTTTTAAGTTAGTCATAGGTGTAAGCAGTCCAAGTTGGCTGTTGGCATTGAGAAATGCCGTTATTGGTGAAAGGAGATACGGAAGGAAGTAGCAGATTGCCACCTTCCAACTCCAATGAATATACACTCCTGGAAATGGAAAAAAGAACACATTGACACCGGTGTGTCAGACCCACCATACTTGCTCCGGACACTGCGAGAGGGCTGTACAAGCAATGATCACACGCACGGCACAGCGGACACACCAGGAACCGCGGTGTTGGCCGCCGAATGGCGCTAGCTGCGCAGCATTTGTGCACCGCCGCCGTCAGTGTCAGCCAGTTTGCCGTGGCATACGGAGCTCCATCGCAGTCTTTAACACTGGTAGCATGTCGCGACAGCGTGGACGTGAACCGTATGTGCAGTTGACGGACTTTGAGCGAGGGCGTATAGTGGGCATGCGGGAGGCCGGGTGGACGTACCGCCGAATTGCTCAACACGTGGGGCGTGAGGTCTCCACAGTACATCGATGTTGTCGCCAGTGGTCGGCGGAAGGTGCACGTGCCCGTCGACCTGGGACCGGACCGCAGCGACGCACGGATGCACGCCAAGACCGTAGGATCCTACGCAGTGCCGTAGGGGACCGCACCGCCACTTCCCAGCAAATTAGGGACACTGTTGCTCCTGGGGTATCGGCGAGGACCATTCGCAACCGTCTCCATGAAGCTGGGCTACGGTCCCGCACACCGTTAGGCCGTCTTCCGCTCACGCCCCAACATCGTGCAGCCCGCCTCCAGTGGTGTCGCGACAGGCGTGAATGGAGGGACGAATGGAGACGTGTCGTCTTCAGCGATGAGAGTCGCTTCTGCCTTGGTGCCAATGATGGTCGTATGCGTGTTTGGCGCCGTGCAGGTGAGCGCCACAATCAGGACTGCATACGACCGAGGCACACAGGGCCAACACCCGGCATCATGGTGTGGGGAGCGATCTCCTACACTGGCCGTACACCACTGGTGATCGTCGAGGGGACACTGAATAGTGCACGGTACATCCAAACCGTCATCGAACCCATCGTTCTACCATTCCTAGACCGGCAAGGGAACTTGCTGTTCCAACAGGACAATGCACGTCCGCATGTATCCCGTGCCACCCAACGTGCTCTAGAAGGTGTAAGTCAACTACCCTGGCCAGCAAGATCTCCGGATCTGTCCCCCATTGAGCATGTTTGGGACTGGATGAAGCGTCGTCTCACGCGGTCTGCACGTCCAGCACGAACGCTGGTCCAACTGAGGCGCCAGGTGGAAATGGCATGGCAAGCCGTTCCACAGGACTACATCCAGCATCTCTGCGATCGTCTCCATGGGAGAATAGCAGCCTGCATTGCTGCGAAAGGTGGATATACACTGTACTAGTGCCGACATTGTGCATGCTCTGTTGCCTGTGTCTATGTGCCTGTGGTTCTGTCAGTGTGATCATGTGATGTATCTGACCCCAGGAATGTGTCAATAAAGTTTCCCCTTCCTGGGACAATGAATTCACGGTGTTCTTATTTCAATTTCCAGGAGTGTATATGTATGTGAAATGTTAGGTTAAGCAATTTCTTTTTCAGCCCTCAAGATGGAATGTTAGTCTTTAAGTGTACAGAGTAGAGCCTATTGCGTGTAAACTGTGCGTTATTGTTATACCACCATGAACTATACCTTTTGTTAGCGCTATCTTCAGAATTAAACAGATTTGTGTAGCCAAGTGTTTGAACTGTCAAAAGCAGTAAATAACAGAGAGAGAGAGTATCACGTAGTATTTGATAGTTTTCAGGAGATTAAATCTCAGATTCAAAGTATCATCTACGAACAGTAAGCCTCATAAAGATTTAATAGCTAAGCAACAAAGCATTTCCTTTATTCTGTTTTACAACAGCTGTTAGGTCATGTAGTCGAGAGTGCCACTACCATGGAAACATATACGTCGTACTGACAAGTCTGAAGTATTCCTGATGGTAAACGTTTCTTCTTTAAACATGTAAGATGCACTAAAGTGATTAGCTATTTCACAGCCAAGCCCGACAATCGCCCAGAAGGAAGCGTGAGAAACTAGAAAGCTGTCACCAGATATGACTCACATTATAATAATAAAACTAAGATCTGATGTTAGATTAAAGAATAGCCATTTGAAGGCACACGTGACGCATGTCATGCATCTAAGGTCACAAAAAATATCCTAGTGTAGTTGTGCTAGAATTTGTATATGTATATAGTGTATTTATGTTCATATTTGATCCTCTCCTCTTCCACTTCCCCATCCTATCCCATTAAAAAAAAAGTGAGGATTAGAATTTGACAGGCTCATCTGAGTGCTCTTTAGATGGTTGAAGTGGAAACGAAATTTGTGGGAGAAATCCGTTAGCGAAAGTTTTGTTCTAATCGCGTATCGCGAGTAGCAATGTTGAGAGATTATAATACATTCCGCGAGTAGTACTTGCAACCAGTAACTTTATGAAGCATGAATCTTCCGGAGAGAAATGCATGAGTATGCTCGACCAGTAGAGACAGAATTTGTTCAATCTGTGCTCTACATAAACAGTGACACTAAATTTAGAAGAGAAACGAAATAACAAGCTGCTTAAAATTTGTTTTAAAAAAAATTTTACCTTTGTAAAAGGGAGAGAGAATAACCGAAATAATCGTGCCTTGATGCACAAGTAGTGGTATTCAATACGCTAATCCGGCGTGGCGTGACTGAAAAGGTTAACAGAATTTTGTGACTGTAAGCAAACTTAAGAAATGTATGTATGTAATTTATGGACATTGTTTAATCTTGTAATGTATTTACCTGTGAGTAACTTGAACTGTGAACTTTGAAATCACAATGTGAGATGGGAGATGTGAATTTGCAGACACTCTAAGACGTTCTAAACAAAATGCGAGTGATAAAGTGTACAAACTACGTGTGCAGTGACATGTGTATACGCAAGTGCAGGTAGTGACAGCGATCACAGCAAAGCATTTTGCAAACTATATGTAAAACGTTGGCTTCACTTACCTGTGTGTAAGCAGCATGGCAGGTCGCAGGGACTGTCGTGTGAAATCCTCGAAACAGACGGTGGTATTTTCTACCCAAGTTTTCGATAGATGGAGAAGGACACTAGACGTGTGTTTTCCGCGTGTTCTCATTTTAGCAGAGCGCGAGTGACACACGTTAAACTTCATACGAGCATACACGAGCGCGTGTTGCACTGGACTAGTAACCGGCAACAGCGCGGAGCTGCTTGCAATTGGACTCAACAATTAACATTTGAAACACAACCGACGCGCGCGCTGTGGAGGCGTGTCATTGACCTTAGAATGTTTTCCGTCTCACAACTACGCAAGAGACATTGCTAAAGCTATCACAGTGAAACTTAATTATGAACTTTATTTATTCTGTAAAAAGAGAGGTCTTAGCTTCAAATTAATTTCCATTTAATCAGTCACGTCGGATATTTTGCGATAGATAGTTAAATAAAGACAAGGCATTACTGAGCACTGAAACGTTAACTGGAAGGGAAAGTTATCAATCCTGTCCAGAATCCTATAAAACCTTTAGCTGTAAGTCTACATTATAGCACGAACCTAACACAGGTTTCTTTCTGTTTATTTGCATGTAAACGACATGACGCTTGATGCGAGACACTAGAGAGGCAACACGAGCGAACACAAAAAAAGACGCTACCCAGGGTGGTGACCTCTCGGACGACGCCGCTCACCGAACGAGAATAGACGTTGCAGACTCCGGTTAAGTGAGCGTGTGACAAATAAAAGTGTACAGTGTAGTGTCAAGTGAAACGTCCTGATTAACAACGACATTCTAAAAGAATCTAATGAAACGGATAAAAAACATTACGAGACCAAACAGGTCACAGACAATTTTAGAGGACTGTTTAAGTAATTATTTCAATGTATCTGTGTATGTTTGTCTACTGACATGTTTTGTTTTCTATATAGAGTATTATTCATTTATCTTTGTGTGTGTTAGACTTAAGATTGTTTTTTGTCATATTTTGTTTCACAGTAACAGCAATTAAGGTAACAGTGCAAGGACACCTTACAATGAACTGAGAGAAGTGCCAAAGTGCACAAAAGACACTGAAAGACTATTTGTTTTCATAACTGTACTGGAAGCATAAAATAACTAGATGACAAACTCATTCCAATTTTATGTTAGGACGAAAGTAAACAGATGATAAAACACAGTAATGTCTTGAAACTACATGTCAGTCCTGATGATCCTTCCGGAATCATCATGCCTCACATGGGAGGCATTGTGACATTACAGCCTTTATCACTGCGATTTTTAACATGTAAAAGTTTTTTTTTCTATATTCGCGTCAGTATGTGCGAACTTTTAACATATACCAATAAATGTTGTAAACAGATATCTTTGCCGCGCTCCTGAAAAGCGCAGAATATCACGACAGCTATAAACTGTTATACGCTGCTATCGATCAGTAAAAAAAACGAAGCACCTATGTTTCAAAAAATAACAATTGCCAATTCTTACTTCTGCAGGGAGCCGCGCCGCTCTCTAGCTGTATTGTGCTCCATACGGATATAATCATTTTATTGTAACTTTAAGAGTTTAAGTGATTAAAAAATATATGTAGCCACAAACAAGCGAGAATGTAAATCATGAAAATTCGCTCCACCGCCACAATGGGTGGCCATGTTAATGTAAGTTTCCGTTTCATAATATAATACTTGAAGCCTTGAAGTTTATTTAATTTCAAAGAAAATCTCTCAACCTTATTTTCATTAATTATACTTGTGATAATCTTTCCTGTTTAAAAGATTTATGCAGCTTATGATCCAGCGTGTGTTCTGTCGGAACAGGAGGCTGTCGTGACGACATCGTTATAGTATTTATTCCAAGTTCTTTCAGTTCCGTTTATATGTTCGTACAAATCCAATTAGTTGGTCCCTTAGGTTTCTTTCATGTAACTTCCGTCTGTTTTCTCCGCGCGATCTTCCTCCGAAAAAAAAAAATTCTGTTCATTTTTTTTTAGTAATTTTCGTTATCGCGAATGAGAAAAGACAGCCGCCTCCTTCTCCGAACGGAACACCACGACTTTTCTAACGTCGGAGAGTACCGCACGAATTTTCCGCTAAAAGGTAATAGAATTTCTTAAAGCTGGATCAATTATTACACATGTTGCTGCTGTTCTCCGACAAATCTGGTGTGATTAATAGTAATTTATTCTGTCACGACAAAAAAGAACCAATTTTATTTTTACCAAAGCAACAAAGCTTTCAATTAAATTACTAAAAATAAATCATACCAGACCACGCGTACTCTACCTTTTGTGTTTTTCAAACTCACTTCAATAAGGCTAACATACTTCTATGGTATTCCAAGTTGAAAATAATTCTGTACAATTTTGATTGGAATACTGAATCATATGCTTTTGTAAAATCTATGAAAAGATTATGAACTGGTTTATTGTATTCCCATTTCTTTTCCAAAATTTGACGCAGGATGAATATTTGGTCTATACTTGATCTGTTTCTCCGAAAGCTGGCTTGGTAATCCCCCACAATTTCATCTGCATATCGTGTAAGCCCGCTTAGCAGAATATTCGAGAAAATTTTGGAACATACTGGGAATAGCGATATCCCTTTATAATTACTACAATCCATTTTGTCACCTTTCTTAAAAATTGGGATCAGAATCGACTCCTGCCACTCTTCGGGTATCATCTCTGAGTTCCATACTTTAGTTATCACTTTGTGAACTAGTTCCACCAATTTCTGTACCCCATTTCTAACTAATTCTGCAGTTATGCAATCTGATTCTGGTGTTTTATGGTTTTTCGATTTGTTCATTTCATCTCTTACTTCCTTTAACGTTGGCTGAGGTATCTGGGGTTCTGCTGTCTGTATTTCGTACGTCTGCTCATTTCCTGCTTCCTGGTGTACATTTAATAGATGCTCAAAATACCAACTAAATACTTAGGGATTACAATTACAAATAGCCTAAACTGGAACGATGACATAGATAATGTTGTGGGTAGAGCAAACCAAAGACTGCGATTCATTGACAGAACACTTAGAAGGTGCAACAGGTCTACTAAAGAGACTGCTTACACCACGCTTGTCGGCCCTGTTCTGGAGTATTGCTGTGCGGCGTGGGATCCGCATGGGATGGGACTGACGCCCTCCGGCCGTCTAGAGGAAGGAGCTCTCAGCCGGTGCATCGGTAGCAATTGGGGCTTAGGCCTCGCTGACCACTCTGCTCTACAGAGAGTCTTCTTGTGCAGCGACTGTAGCGTTCGGTGGATCGGTGGAGGGTTGAGCCTTTCGTCGAAAAGCCGCGTAGTCTCGGAGAAGCAGATTATCGTGAAGAGTCCTAGACTCGCAGCTACCCCTGATAGACATGGCCCTCATCAAGGGCATAACAAAGACACTCAACGTTGCCGTTGAAAACGATCTGCCCTCGAATCACCAACCCGTTAAACTGTACATTGAAGAAACACTGCAGCACATGGACCAATGCAGGATGTTAGACTACAGGCGCGCGAATTGGACACTGCTCACAGAGACGCTTGACAGTCGCATCCCACCCACCCACGCAGTTAACGAGCCAGCTCAGATAGATGAGGCTGTCGAAACCCTGACTAGCGCCGTCCAAGACGTAATAGCCGACACCATACCAATCCGCACACAACAACAACACTGTTGTGTACATAGTTCCATGTAGTCAGCACGTACACAACTTTCCCACTAGAGCGCGCCCCGCTAAGCACAACAGTGCAGGCGCAGTGCTCGTCCGTCTCCACACTACGAGATGGCGCTGCCTTAGAGAAGGACCAAATTCTGCTTCCGCCGATCCGCGTATTAATATGTAACACAGCCAATGAGATTGCTGCTAACGTAGAACCTTTTCTGCTCGCGGATCACACTGATACCTGAACACGGGAGGTATTATAACGAGTGTACAGACCTCCGATTAGTCAGTCTGCATTAGTCTGCATTAGTCTGTACCAATCTATAGTCAAGTTTCAGTCTGTGCCTAATGAGATTACCATATCCCTGTATGTAGCCATGAAGATAAATGTATAGACACTTTTGTCAAGTATCAGAGATTTGTGAGAATATGATTAACGTACCAAGGCCAAAGGAACTTCAGACTGTCAATTCTAAATAGCATCCAGAATCAAGTTACGTAAGGTTTATGCTTGTTATTATTTTAATAAATGTGTGTGAAAATTAATCAAGTTCTGTTAAAAGTTGATCACCGTCAATCTGCTACTCTAAGCATGAAAGTGGCATTTCTATTGTCTGACCTAACGGCAGAAGACAGACACGCCACGATAGGACCATGAGACATATTGCTGACACTCGCCTACTTCGTTAGAGCGACAAGTCAAATAATCTGATGGTGTGTGTACCGAAGCTCTTACAGTACGCACACCACAAACACAGTGCTGCCCTGCCCCAGAAGATCCTGGGCCTTATCTCAATGAGGAACCGCCTCAGGAGACATTGGCAGCGTACCAGGCGCCAGCTCTTCAAACAGCACATGAACAGGCTGCAGGGAATAATCCGGGAGAAAATCCAAACATTTAAAACGCAACAGTGGAACCAGAAACGCGAAGGGCTGGACACCACGCGACCTGGCGTGTGGCAGATGGCCCATTACTTCACCAGGGAGAAGCTGTACACACCCAAGCTACAAGGGCCCGACGGATCGGCACACTCTGCGATAGAAAAAGCTTAACTGATGGCCCTCACACTTGCAGCGTCATTCACACCGAACCTGGATCCCTCAGACCCAGCGTTCACACTTGCGACCGACCAGGCGGTTACACGCATCTTGGCCCAGCGATCGCGCAACGGCGTCCGACAGGCTAGCACAGCTGAAGTCAAATGGGCCATCATTCATACCACAGATAGGAAGGCCTCTGGTCACGATGGCATTCAAAACCGTGTCCTCCAGGAGTTCACGGATAAAGCAGTAGAATACCTTACACACATCACGAATGCCATACTTAAACACCAAACTTCCCCGCCTTTTGGAAGACGGCCAAGTCCTGATGTTCAGGAAGCCGGGGAAAGACCACTCCCTGCCACAAAATTACCGACCCATGTCTGCTGAGCGCGTTCAGTAAGATCGTTGAGAAGGTAATACTAAAACGACTCACCAGGCACTGCATTACAAACGACACCCTGAGACTGGAGCAATTCGGCTTCAGGAATCACCACTCGACAACTACTCCTCCGCGTCGTTGAATACATAACACACTGATACAACACAAACAAAGCAACTGGGGCAGTGTTGCTGGACGTGGAAAAGGCCTTCGACCGTTGGTGGCACACCGGCCTCATACGCAAACTCAGCGACGCAGGGTTTTCGGACGAGCTCGTTCGTCTCATGTACTCATATCTCACGGAAAGGAGTTTCAACACCGACGTGCAGGGCAAGCAGTCAACACAACATGGTATTCAGGCTGGAGTACCCCAAGGAAGCAACCTAGGGCCAATACTGTTTAACCTCTACATCAATGACCTTCCAGCTACACGCAACACGACAGTGGAAACCTACGCGGATGACCCTGCCATCCTCGAGCAAGATTGGAAACTGTCTAACATTGACTCACGACTACTGACTGCACTCAGAGCGGCAGAGCCCCGGTTGGTGAAATGGCTTGTTAGAGTAAACGTTGTGAAGTGCGAAGCCATTCTGTTTACTAGAAGACCGAAAGTACTGCGCAAACGTCAACACTGCAATAACACTACATGCACGCCCAATACGTTTTCGTGAGAAGGTCTGGCTGGACCGGATAATACTCTGGGGGGGGGACCACACTGAACACGTGACCGGCGGCCGGAGTGGCCGAGCGGTTCTAGGCGCCACAATCTGGAACCGCGCGACCGCTACGGTCGCAGTTTCGAATCCTGCCTCGGACATGGATGTGTGTGATGTCCTTAGGTTAGTTATGTTTAAGTAGTTCTAAGTTCTAGGGGACTGATGACCTCAGAAGTTAAGTCCCATAGTACTCAGAGCCATTTGAAACATTTGAGCCAACATGTGAGCAACAAAGCAAACGTGAGGCTCAATTGACTCTATCCTATGCTTAACAGGCGTAGCACACTAAATAGGAGGGTGTCCAGGTCCATGTACACCACACCTATTAGATCTCTTACACCGTTTGCTGCTGCCGTCTGAGGATACGCTGCGTCCACACGCCTGCGCCGTCTGCAGCTCATACAGAACAAAGTACTCAGAATCATAAGCGATACTCGCGTTACACACACACCGCGGATCTTCACCCGGAATATCGGCTGGATACCCTCTTGCAGGTATTCCAAAAACGACTGTACAGAAACACGAAACACTTGCATAACGCGTTTATTCTTTCTCTGGGGAACTACGATCACAACCATAGATGGAAACATAATAGGCCAAAGACACTATTAGCAAGGAACTAAACATCTATGGTACATAGCACGCTAACACAGCTACCACTGACAACCCCAGATGCTCGACCCGCCGAAAAACAGGCAATCGCAGGGAAGCCGTACTGTACACAACGCGCAAACCAGCCAGACACACCCCCTACACTGTGAACTGATGTATGGCAGATCGCCCACTAATGTATGACGACCTCGGACTGTTACAGGGTCGCAACCGCTGTAGCAGGCCCAGGAGAATTCACAGGAGCCGGACTGACCCATCTACAACGATCACCAGCAGCGACAAAGGTAACGATGCACGATACCTCGCACTAACATAACCTCACCTTGCATGCACTGCCGCAGCTAGCAAGTCGCTACTGCCCTTACTACCCGTCCTACTGTCGCAGAGGTTTTTTTTTCCCTTCGCGCTTCCCTTGGCACTTTTTTCCCTCTGCCCTTACAAACTGCAACTCTTCGATCGCTTTTGTCCACTATCTCCTGATGGACCATGTCAGTGAGTAATCCTACCCAGACGCACGGACAAAGTCACAGGGAAGTGCCTCCTGATTTGAAAACTAACATGTTATACGGAGGTGACAGTAGATCTTTTGGTTTGGCCACCACGTCGGTGTGGGCGTGGAGGGGCCCCATCCTATGGACAATCCAATTTTATTCACAGCCCAATCTAGCCACTGTCACGAATGATGATAATGATGAAATGGTGAGTCCCCGGGCAAATAAAAATCTCCAATGCGGCGGGAATCAAACCCGGGACCTCGTGATGCAGAAACACTAGCCACTAGACAACGCGCTGCAGACTGCTTGGGCGTGGAAATAGCTTCTTAAGCGATGCCTACAGTTTAATTAACTCTCCTTGTGTCTTGCCCACATTTTTTATTATTTCCGTCATTTTCAAAGGCAGACAAGTGTTGACGTGGAACAATGTATATAATTTTTTTTTTTTTTTTTTTTGTCATCAGTCTACTGACTGGTTTGATGCGGCCCGCCACGAATTCCTTTCCTGTGCTAACCTCTTCATCTCAGAGTAGCACTTGCAACCTTCGTCCTCAATTATTTGCTTGACGTATTCCATCTCTGTCTTCCTCTACAGTTTTTGCCCTCTACAGCTCCCTCTAGTACCATGGAAGTCATTCCCTCATGTCTTAGCAGATGTCCTATCATCCTGTCCCTTCCCCTTATCAGTATTTTCCACATATTCCTTTCCTCTCCAATTCTGCATAGAGCCTCCTCATTCCTTACCTTATCAGTCCACCTAATTTTCAACATTCGTCTATAGCACCACATCTCAAATACTTCGATTCTCTTATCTTCCGGTTTTCCCACAGTCCACGTTTCACTACCATACAATGCTGTACTCCAGACGTACATCCTCAGAAATTTCTCCCTCAAATTAAGGCCGGTATTTGGTATTAGTACACTTCTCTTGGCCAGAAATGCCTTTTTTGCCATAGCGAGTCTGCTTTTGATGTCCTCCTTGCTCCGTCCGTCATTGGTTATTTTACTGCCTAGGTAGCAGAATTCCTTAAGTTCATTGACTTCGTGACCATCAATCCTGATGTTAAGTTTCTCGCTGTTCTCATTTCTACTACTTCTCATTACCTTCGTCTTTCTCCGATTTACTCTCAAACCATACTGTGTACTCATTAGACTGTTCATTCCGTCCAGCAGATCATTTAATTCTTCTTCACTTTCACTCATGATAGCAATGTCATCAGCGAATCGTATCATTGATATCCTTTCACCTTGTATTTTAATTCCACTCCTGAAGCTTTCTTTTATTTCCATCACTGCTTCCTCGATGTACAGATTGAAGAGTAGGGGCGAAAGGCTACAGCCTTGTCTTACACCCTTCTTAATACGAGCACTTCGTTCTTGATCGTCCACTTTTATTATTCCCTCTTGGTTGTTGTACATATTGTATATGACCCGTCTCTCCCTATAGCTTACCCCTACTTTTTTCAGAATCTCGAACAGCTTGCACCATTTTATACTGTCGAACGCTTTTTCCAGGTCGACAAATCCTATGAAAGTGTCTTGATTTTTCTTTAGCCTTGCTTCCATTATTAGCCGTAACGTCAGAATTCCCTCTCTCGTCCCTTTACTTTTACTAAAGCTAAACTGATCGTCACCTAGTGCATTCTCAATTTTCTTTTCCATTCTTCTGTATATTATTCTTGTAAGCAGCTTCGATGCATGAGCTGTTAAGCTGATTGTGCGATAATTCTCGCACTTGTCAGCTCTTGCCGTCTTCGGAATTGTGTGGATGATGCTTTTCCGAAAGTCAGATGGTATATCGCCAGACTCATATATTCCTCACACCAACGTGAATAGTCGTTTTGTTGCCACTTCCCCTTGATTTTAGAAATTCTGATGGAATGTTATCTATCCCTTCTGCCTTATTTGACCGTAAGTCCTCCAAAGCTCTTTTAAATTCCGATTCTAATACTGGATCCCCTATCTCTTCTAAATCGACTCCTGTTTCTTCTTCTATCACATCAGACGAATCTTCACCCTAATACAGACTTTCAATGTATTCTTTCCACCTATCTGCTCTCTCCTCTGCATTTAACAGTGGAATTCCCGTTGCACCCTTAATGTTACCACCGTTGCTTTTAATGTCACCAAAGGTTGTTTTGACTTTCCTGTATGCAGAGTCTGTTCTTGCGACAATCATATCTTTTTCGATGTCTTCACTTTTAATGCAGCCATTTCGTCTTAGCTTCCCTGCACTTCCTATTTATTTCATTCCTCAGCGACTTGTATTTCTGTATTCCTGATTTTCCCGGAGCATGTTTGTACTTCCTCCTTTCATCAATCAACTGAAGTATTTCTTCTGTTACCCATGGTTTCTTCGCAGCTACCTTCTTTGTACCTATGTTTTCCTTCCCAACTTCTGTGATGGCCCTTTTTAGAGATGTCCATTCCTCTTCAACTGTACTGCCTACTGCGCTATTCCTTATTGCTGTATCTATAGCGTTAGAGAACTTCAAACGTATCTCGTCATTCCTTAGTACTTCCGTATCCCACTTCTTGGCGTATTGATTCTTCCTGACTAATGTATTGAACTTCAGCCTATTCATCACTACTATATTGTGATCTGAGTCTATGTCTGCTCCTGGGTACGCCTTACAATCCAGTATCTGATTTCGGAATCTCTGTCTGACGATGATGTAATCTAATTGAAATCTTCCCGTACCTCCCGGCCTTTTCCAAGTATACCTCCTCCTCTTGTGATTCTTGAACAGGGTATTCGCTATTACTAGCTGAAACCTGTTACAGAAAATTAGTCTTTCTACTCTTTCATTCCTTGTCCCAAGCCCATATTCTCCTGTAACCTTTTCTTCTTCCCCTACAACTGCATTCCAGTCGCCCATGACTATTAGATTTTCGTCCCCCTTTACATACTGCATTACCTTTTCAATATCCTCATACGCTTTCTCTATCTGTTCATCTTCAGCTTGCGACGTCGGCATGTATACCTGAACTATAGTTGTCGTTGTTGGTCTGCTGTCGATTCTGATTAGAACAACCCGGTCACTGAACTGTTCACAGTATCACACCCTCTGCCCTACCTTAGGGTTTTTTTTTTTTTAACGTCCCATCGACAACGAAGTCATTAGAGACGGACGCGCAAGCTCGGGTTAGGGAAGGATGGGGAAGGAAATCGGCCGTGCCCTTTCAAAGGAACCATCCCGACATTTGCCTGAAACGATTTAGGGATGGCTGGAGACGGGATTGAACCGTCGTCCTCCCGAATGCGAGTCCAGTGTGCTAACCACTGCGCCACCTCGCTCGGTCTGCCCTACCTTCCTATTCATAACGAATCCTACACCTGTTATACCAGTTTCTGCTACTGTTGATATTACCCGATACTCATCTGACCAGAAATCCTTGTCTTCCTTCCACTTCACTTCACTGACCCCTACTATATCTAGATTGAGCCTTTGCATTTCCCTTTTCAGATTTTCTAGTTTCCCTACCACGTTCAAGCTTCTGACATTCCACGCCCCGACTCGTAGAACGTTATCCTTTCGTTGATTATTCAATCTTTTTCTCATGGTAACCTCCCCCTTGGCAGTCCCCTCCCGGAGATCCGAATGGGGGACTATTCCGGAATCTTTTGCCAATGGAGAGATCATCATGACACTTCATCAATTACAGGCCACATGTCCTGTGGATACACGTTACGTGTCTTTAATGCAGTGGTTTCCATTGCCTTCTGCATCCTCATGTCGTTGATAATTGCTGATTCTTCCGCCTTTAGGGGCAATTTCCCACCCCTAGGACAAGAGAGTGCCCTGAACCTCTATCCGCTCCTCCGCCCTCTTTGACAAGGCCGTTGGCAGAATGAGGCTGACTTCTTATGCCGGAAGTCTTCGGCCGCCAATGCTGATTATTTATCAAAATGTAGGCAGTGGCGGGGATCGAACCCGGGACTGAAGTTGTGATTATGAATGAAAGACGCTACCCCTAGACCACGGGTAATTTTATATGACTGACATAACACTGGCTTTGAAGATGACGGAACACGCAACGTGTTTGGAAACAATAAAAGTGTAAAGACATAATAAAATTTAGTAAAGCGTATCCAAACGGCCTCTTCGTCCCACAGCATTTTCATGCAAATTGCAGCTGATACCTACACTGCAAGATCAACATCCTCTCCATATTTCAAGTTTCTGTCTTTATCGGCTTGGACTGGGCGAAGATGAATCAGTCGGTCATTCAGGACATTTCGTTTTACATTTAGGGATGATGTGGCGGACATCGGCAGCCATGGGCGGCTGTTTGATGACGATGCTGTGGTATACGGTAAGGTGCCGTCACTGAGTAGCTGTAGAAGGACACAAGATGAACTCGACAAAATTTCTACTTGGCTTTAGATAAACGTATCTCAATACAGATAAGTAAGAAAAATAATCCGATAACGTTCAAAAACAGGATTACTAGTGTGCAAAACAAATGAAGTAACCGTATGGCCTTGCTGGCCAGCAGGCGCCATCAGCGGAGGTTCGTCCGCCGAGTGTGAGTCTTATTTCAGTCGACAGCACACTGGGCGATTTGCGTCCCGGTGATGAGGACGAAATGATGATGAGGGAAACACAACACCCAGGGCACGAGCGGAGATAATCTCCAACGTGGCCGGGAATCGATCACAGGCCCGCTGCACTCATCTTACTTGATCGCATATATGTGACCCAAGGCCTTACACAAGAAGTGGTGGTCTCAAGCCTATTCCGAACATAGTGCCAGATGCACTATACACCTACGCCCCCAACAAGCCTGGCGCAGCAATGGCTTTTGGAAGCTTAATGTAACTCCAGGACCTGGACTGGCGTCGGAAAGTTGAAGCAACGTGGACTGACTGTGAACGCCGTCACCCACGATACACCTCGACCCTGGAGTTGTGGCTCCTGTGTGCCAAACCAGGCAATTCGCAGGACACTTACGCAGTTTGGCAAGGACGTGACTGCGTGGCATCGACAGACCCTCGATTTTTACTACGCGGCACTCAGGGACCTCGAAGCCTTACCCCCTTCCCCGGAGAGACAACATGACCAAAGCAGAATCAAGGCTCACATAGACGAAGCGCCGACTAGAAGGTGCCGTAGTCCGCTCGCGACGGCACGACCGAACGGCTGCAGAGGAAACCACCATGCACCACGTTGTGGCGGATATGTGCCAACATCGCCAACACTTAATCACACGACTCAGGACACAAGACGGTCGCCTCTGTACGACCCAAACAACCATAGCAAAGGCGGTGGGGGATCATTGTCGTCATCTTTACCAGGAAAGAACCTTAAATGACGAGGCCACTACTGAAGTGTTACAGCAGGTAACAGGTACTATCGACGAGGCTAACGTGAATGCACTAACAGAGGAAGTCTCACTCGGAGAGGTCGAAGACGCCGTGGACAAAGGTCTCCTGGGCCTGATGGATTGCCCATCGAATTCTACCGGACTTTCCGTGACATCATGATGCCTCGCTGGGTTGTAATGATCCGCGAACTTGTGTCTCCAGACTATGTTGTGCCGTCAGCGTTTGTAGAAGGTCTTCTCATACCGGTACACAAGCCAGGTGGAGGGCGATGGATTAACGACTATCGGCCGCTTACAATGCTGAAAGCCGATTACAAGATTTTCGCCAGGCTTATGGCGGGCCGTATTAAGACGACTTTGCCGATGATTCTCGCTCCGGAAAAGACGTCGCAGGGGGGAGAAGCCGACGTACACATGGCCACCGGTGATTGCAGGGACTTAATAGCGGTTCTAGGCGCTCAGTCCGGAGCTGCGCGACTGCTACGGTCGCAGGTTCGAATCCTGCGTCGGGCATGGATGTGTGTGATGTCCTTAGGTTAGTTAGGTTTAAGTAGTTCTAAGTTCTAGGCCACTGATGACCACAGATGTTAAGTCCCATACTGCTAAGAGCCATTTGTACCATTTTTTTTGAACTTAATAGCGATCGTCTCTGCGAGCCGTCTGAGAGCGGCGTTCGTCTCCATCGATTTCAACCGCGCCTTTGATAGAGTGCACAACAACTTCCTCCTACGAGTGATGGACCGTCTGGGCTTCCCCCCGGGCCTCATCGACACCCTACGTCGTCTTTGGACCACAGACAACTTACACGTCCAGGTCAATGGTAGGACGGTAGGACCAGTACCCATTAAGAGGTCTCTACGACAGGGTTGTTCCCTTTCTACCTACCTTATGCAATCGCACTCGAGCCACTCCTAGGGCTATCTGGCATCACGCTGCGGGACGTCACTTTTCGCTATAGGACATACGCTGACGACCTGCTACTGCTGGTTCGTTCCAATGACAAGTTGAAAGGGTACTAACCTGGATCGAGCCATACGGCCGCAGGCAGTCTTCTGAACATCCATAATTCGGCGGCGTTGGATTTGGGCGTGGTCTCGGACCGGAAGCCCTCGCTTGCCTCCCACCAGTTTCTCATCTGCGATATTTGGGCATCACGTTCAAGAAAGATGTACGCAAAACAGCTGCAGCAAACTACCAACGGTTATTACAGATCATACGCGCAATGGTGCGACAGAACCTGCTCCGGGACTTGAATCAGCTGTAAAGTGTTGAATGCTTAAACCTCTACGTGGCATCAAAACTCAACCATGTGGCACAAGTCATCCCACAACCGCTGTAGATAGGTCGCCAACTTCAGGCGGCCTTCAGTTACTACGTTTCCCTGGGTCATATATTTACGATACGACCCTCTTACCCTCCTAGTGCAGAAAGGGGGGCTAGGATTGGTCTTCAGGGCGAGAGCAGCTGCCCTTTACATGAGCAACATGAAGAAACGATGGAAAAGTCAACATCCTTCTCTCACTGGTCGTTTACTAGAGGTTCTGATGCCAGTCTCTAACGTCCCGCCGGTGTCGGTTGCTCAAGACACCGCACAGCTCTCCCATGTGTCGACCTTCATTCTTGAGAACAGCTATGTCAGCTCGAACCTCCCCGCCACTCGTCCACCTAAGGCGAAAGATTTTTATACCAACCTTCTGCGGGCTCTTCCTCATAACGTGGTGGGAAACAAGTACCCTACGGTTCACTGGTCAAGAGTGTGGAAAACGATACACCACAACTTTCTGTCGACCACGGTGCATTCGAAGTGGTACCAGATCGCCAACAAAAAAAAAAATCTGCCACACGACGGAGACGCACGCTATTGGACTGGCAGACTCACCTTATTGCCCAGATTTTCACCTCTTGGCCACCGCTGAACGTCGTTTTACATGCGCATCGTCTTCCGGAGTTCGGCGACTAACATAGAAGATATTGGCTTGCTATCTCCGGGTCACGCCTGATATGACTGACTCTCAGACCCTACTCTGTCCAGATGAATCTTACATGTGCTTACATGGTTCAAAGGAATTACCGCCGCCTATATCTTTAGCGACGGAGAGAAAGAGCAGTTTGATTACTGGTGGTTCCTACAAAATGCTCACAATGCCCTCGAACGCACAGCGAGGTACCGTACGCTCTTAGCAAATTATTTACGCAACGTTTTCGTTAACCCTTTCGTGAGCCGTGGGAAACATGCTTCCCACTACAATGAACTAGCTCCTAGCCCCGTGGGATTCACAGTTCCCACCTCTGTATGGTGCTGCTACCTAGTGAACAGTATACGTTACTACTTTCAGTCAGAAGATCCCGCCGTTTTTGCTGCATCTTCGCGAAGAGGCATTCTATAGCTGAGTGTTGCTGTGTAGATGAGGCTTTCAGTGCTATTTGCGTGACATTTTTGTGATATTTTCCTCAAAGCTATAGTATAAGATAAATACTTTTGATTTTTGCTATGATGTCTTATTATTTGGTGTTCCCTGTTTGTTGTAAAATATTTTTTACTTACATTACTCGTGGACTTTACTTGTAGTATTTGATTTTGTTGGTACGAAGTATCCTTCCCACCGCCTCTTTAGTAGCCCATTGTTTTACGTCTCTAGAACGAATATTTCTATATTTTGCCACATTTATTTGACATTTTTTACTTAGTGGGTTTCAAAAATAATGCACAGATCATTGTTACTAACAAGGGAACCTTCCCATCGCACCCCCCTCAGATTTACTTATAAGTTGGCACAGTGGATAGCCCTTGAAAAACTGAACACAGATCAATTGAGAAAACAGGAAGAAGTTGTGTAGAACTGTGAAAAAATAAGCAAAATATACAAACTGAGTAGTTCAATGGAAGATAAGCAACAATAAGGACGATAGTAACGCAGGAGCGCCGTGGTCTCGTGGTAACGTGAGCAGCTGCGGAATGAGCGGACCTTGGTTCAAGACTTCCCTCGAGCGAAAAGTTTAATTTTTTATTTTCAGTTTATGTGACAAACCCTTATGTTTACATCACTTTTTTGGGAGTGATTATCACATCCACAAGAAAACCTAAATCGGGCAACGCAGAAGAATCTTTTTACCCATTCGCCAAGTGTACAAGTTAGGTGGGTCGACAACATATTCCTGCCATGTGACGCACATGCCGTCACCAGTGTCGTATAGAATATATCAGATGTGTTTTCCTGTGGAGGAATCGGTTGACCTATGACCTTACGATCAAATGTTTTCTGTTCCCATTGGAGAGGCACGTCCTTTCGTCTACTAATCGCACGGTTTTGCAGTGCGGTCGCAAAACACAGACACTAAACTTATTACAGTGAACAGAGATGTCAATGAACGAACGGACAGATAATAACTATGCAAAAATAAAGAAAGTAAAATTTTCAGTCGAGGGAAGACTTGAACCAAGGATCTCTCGTTCAGCAGCTGCTCACGGTACCACGGGACCACAGCGCTTCTAAGCACACTTCTTCCATGATGTTGCTTATGTGACCCATGGACTACTCAGTTTGTATATTTTGCTTATTTTTTCACAGTTCCACACAACTTCTTCCTGTTTTCTCAAGTGATCTGTGTTCAGCTTATCAAGGCCTATCCACTGTGCCAACTTATAACTAAATCTGAGGGGGGGTGCCATGGGGAGGTTCCCTTGTAAGGAGTGTCAAGTTTACCATACCAAACCAAGTGCTTGCTTCTGTTGAATCTGTCATAGTATTTTTTACACTCTCCAGTTCTCTATTTCTTTGCATTGCTTTCCTTTCAGATGTCTCATTCCCTAGACCTCAGCAATCCTAAACATGTTGACGAAATTTAGAATGTATTTTGTTCATTACCTGATGAAAGTAATTCAGAAACTGAAGGAGATAAAGGTGCTGCAGATGAACTGAATGTCCTAGAGAAAGAACATAGTCACCAGTGATTCAAGGCATGCCGGCCGGTGTGGCCGTGCGGTTCTAGGCACTTCAGTCTGGAACCGCGTGACCGCTACGGTTGCAGGTTCGAATCCTGCCTCGGGCATGGATGTGTGTGATGTCCTTAGGTTAGTTAGGTTTAAGTAGTTCTAAGTTCTAGGGGACTGATGACCTCAGAAGTTAAGTTCCATAGTGCTCAGAGCCATTTGAACCATTTTTTTATTTTTGATTCAAGGCATTTATGGTGATGAATATGACAGTGAATCAGTCGTGCTTCCGACTATTGCCAGTGACAGCGAAAGTGAAGAAAAATGGAACAGCGACTGTTCCTACTTCGACAATGTGAAGAACAATTCTGAAACACCAAAATTTCTCTGTAGTGCCAATGATCGGAAGCTGACCTATTTTTCTAAGTTCTTTGATGACGATGTTTTCACTCTCATTGTAATGAAACAAACTCGTATGCAAAACAAAATCGTGGTTGTAGATGTCCATCAAAAACCTAGGTGGACACAACTACTCAAGAAATGAGAGCTTATATAGGATGTCTTATTCTAATGTGAATTCACCAACTTCTTGCTCTCTCTAACTTCTGGAGTTCAGACCGTATACTAAAAGTAGAGCCAACTGCTAATGTAATGTTAAGTAAAAGATTTAAAAAGATTGTAGAGAATGTTCACTGTAATAACATACAAACTGCAGAGACAAGAAATCATCCAGAAATGCATAAATTACGGCCATTGATTGAAAAGCTTTTGCAGAGCTGTAAGAATAATTATGAGCCCACATCATTTATGTCAGTGGATGAATCGATGATTCCTATCAATGGATGATCATCTATGAAACAGTATATGTCAACGAAGCTAGCGAAACGCGGCTCTAAGTGTGGTGCTTGTCAGATTCACTCACTGGATATATAGTGAACTTTGATGTTTACAGAGGCAAGTGTAAGGCAGATGGTGACTTGACATTGAGCGAAAGGGTTGTAGTAGATCTAACAAAGGAAATACATAATAAAAATAATGTAGTTGCATTTAACAGATTCTTCACCACCGTGAAATTGATATCAACACTTTTGAAGAAGGATGTGTATGGATGTGGAACAGTGAAGACCAACAGGAAAGATTTCCCCAAATTTATGAAGGAAAACTTAAAATTGGAATGGGGAGACTTCCAGTTTGAAACAAAAGGAGCCACTTCTGCAGTAAAATGGATGGATAACCATTCAGTCACTTTCCTGTCCTCAGTTCATGACCCAAGAGAAACAGCCACAGTGAAGAGGAAAAATGGTACTAGTACAGAGATATCTTTTCCTGTAGTTGTGGCACAATACAACAAAATAATGGGTGGTGTCAATGAGTCTGATCAATTACGAGAAAGGTATGCTGTTGGCAGACTATCTGGAAAATGGTGGCACAGAATATTTTATTTCCTGGTGGACTTTGCTATAATGAACAGTTTTATCCTGTGGAAAATAAGTAAAAGAGAAAGTTGACATCATGATCAGCTCACATACAGGATCCATCTAGCCAGACAATTGATCGCTGGCTTCTCATCCCGAAAAAGGGGTGGAAAAAACTTGTCTTTCTGGCAAAAAGGGGTAAAGTACCTGAAGATGTTCGTCATGCGGCTGTAGGGGAGCATCAACTCTATTTAGGAGAAACCTACAGGAGGTGCCGTCATTGTAGTACCAAAGCCGCAGAAAAGCGCACTCGTTGTGTTTGTACATATTGTCAAATACTACATTCCATAGACCCATGCTTCAGAAAATTTCATGACAAGTAATTGTGAACAATCATTGTAACAAAAGAAGTAAATTGATCAAATAAATAAGACATATATTGAAAAAGTTATTTTTGTCATTTAACTCCAAGCAAGGGCGGTGGGAATAATATTTCCCATCTTGTTGTGTGACCTCACTTTCACAGTTGGAGCAAATTTGGTATTCTTTATGATAAATATACCTGTCTGTTAACTACTATCTGCTCTCCATTCATTAAAAAAATTGTTCAATAATATTGCCACTAAAGGGTTAACCCCCCCTTCAGCTGGGTAGCGCCAAGCTGCTGTTAATGTTATATGCCGCATCACACTTACGGCTTAACGTCCTGCCTTGTCAGCCATGAGAGAGGGAAGACACAGGCTACTTCAAGGATTGCTGTTTTACTTGAGGCAGAATGCCTCCGTTGCAGATACCCTTCAAAGGCGCTGTTGGAGATATCAGATAACGATGGCGAAGCACCAGGTGGAACCAGTTACGTTTATTGAAGAGCCTTTTAGCTGGAATTGCATCAGTGATTTACATTTTTATTTTTTTGTTTACTCTTTGAATGCCACCCTTGTTGTAACACTCGGTTACTAGAATTCTCATTTGCACACGTTTCCTAAATGTAATCATGTAAAAAAAATAGATAAACAAAAAAAAAATAAGAATAAAAAAGTGAGGGAATAGTTAGGGGCAACGCCTGAACAGAATTAGTTCTTTTTTTTTTTTTTTGGGCAGTGTTAAAGTGGCGGCGCCACGTAGGAGTTTCTTTTATTTTTGGAGATTAATTTAAAAAAAGATGGTAGAGCACTTGCCCGTGAAAAAAAATCCAGCTAGTGCTTATATTTTGATTAATAATCAGCATTAGCGAGTTAACACTTCCAGCGTGGGAAGTCACCCTCGTTCTGCTAACGGCCTTGTCAAAGAGGGTGGAGGAGCGGATAGAGGGCACTTGACCTAGGGGTTGGAAACTGCCCCTAAACGCGGAAGAATGAGCACTGATCAACGGCATGAGGATGCAGAAGGCAATGCATTATTGCATTATAGACATGTAACGTGTTTCATCAGGGCATGTGGCCTGTAAATGAAAAGTCTCATGATGATCTCTGCATTGACGAAAAATTCCGGAATATTCCCCCATTCGGATCTCCCGGAGGGGAATGCCAAGGGGGAGGTGACCATGAGAAAAATATTCAATAAAGAACGAAAGGATAACCTTCTACGAATCGGGGTGTGGAATGTCAGAAGCTTGAATTTGGCAGGGAAACAAGCAAATCTGAAAAGGGAAATGCAATGGTTCTATAAGAACGCGGGTCAGTGAAGTGAAATGGAGAGAAGAGGAGGATTTCTGGTCAGATGAGTAAACGGTAACATCAGCATCAGCAGAAAATGGTGTAACGGGAGTAGGATTCGTTATGAATAGTAAGGTACGGCAGAGAGTGTATTACTGTGAACAGTTCAGTGACAGGGTTGTTCTTATTAGAATCGACAACAAACCAACAACGACAACGATAGTTAAGTATATGTGCAGACGTCGCAAAGCTGAAGATGAAGAGAGAGAGAAAGTATATGAGTATACTGAAAGGGTAATACAATATGTAAAGGAGACGAAAATCTAATAGCCATGGGAGACGGGAATGCAGTTGCAGGGGAAGGAGTAGATGAAAATGTTACAGGAGAATATGGGCTTGGGACGACGAATAAAAGAGGAGAAAGACTAATTGAGTTCTGTAACAAGTTTCAGCTAGTAATAGCGAACACTCTGTTCAAGAATCACAAGAGGAGGAGGTATACTTGGAAAAGGACAGGTGGTACGGGACGTTTTCAGTTAGAGGTCAGACAGAGATTCCGAAATCAGATACTGGATAGTAAGGTGTACCCAGAGGCAGATACATACTTGAGATCACAGTATAGTAGTAGTGAAGGCAGGAAGAATCAATATGCAAAGAAGTGGGATACGGAAATACTAAGCAATGACGAGATACGCTAGAAGTTCTCTAAGGCTATAGCTACTGCAATAAGGGGTAGTTCAGTAGACAGTACAGTTAAAGAGGAATGGACAACTCTAAAAAGGGTCATCACAGAAGTTGGAAAGGAAAACATAAGTACAAAGAAGGTAACTGCGAAGAAACCATGGGTAACAGAAGAAATACTTCAGCTGATCGATGAAAGGAAGAAGTAGAAAAATGTTCCGGGAAACTCAGGAATACAGAAATATAAGTCGCTGAGTAATGAAATAAATAGTAAGTGCAGGGAAGATAAGACGAAATGGTTATTGAAAAATGTGAAGAAATCGAAAAAGAAATGATTGTCGGAAGGACAGACTCAGCATTCAGGAAAATCAAAGCAACCTTTGATGACATTTAAAGCAAGGGTGGCAACATTAAGAGTGTAACGGGAATTCCACTGTTAAATGCAGAGGAGAGAGCGTATAGGTGGAAAGAATACACTGAAAGCCTCTATGAGGGGGAAGATTTGTTTGATGTGGTAGAAGAGGAAACATGAGTCGATTTAGAAGAGATTGGGGAGCCAGTATTAGAATCAGAATTTAAAAGAGCTTTGGGAAATTAAGATCAATTAAGGCAGAAGTTACAGATAGCGTTCCCTCATACTTTCTAAAATCACTGGGGAAGTGGCAACAAATTGTCTATTCACGTTTGTGTGTAGAGTGTATGAGTCTGTCGATGTACCATCTGATTTTCGGAAAAATATCATCCACACAATTCCGAAGACAGCAAGAGCTGACAAGTGCGAGAATTATCGCACAATCAGCTGAACAGCTCATGCATCCAAGTTGCTGGCAAGGATAATATACAGAAGAATGGAAAAGAAAATTGAGGATGTGCTATATAACGACCAATTTGACTTTAAAAAAGGTAAAGGCACGAGAGAGGCAATTCTGATGTTGCGGTTGATAATACACTCCTGGAAATGGAAAAAAGAACACATTGACACCGGTGTGTCAGACCCACCATACTTGCTCCGGACACTGCGAGAGGGCTGTACAAGCAATGATCACACGCACGACACAGCGGACACACCAGGAACCGCGGTGTTGGCCGTCGAATGGCGCTAGCTGCGCAGCATTTGTGCACCGCCGCCGTCAGTGTCAGCCAGTTTGCCGTGGCATACGGAGCTCCATCGCATTCTTTAACACTGGTAGCATGCCGCGACAGCGTGGACGTGAACCGTATGTGCAGTTGACGGACTTTGAGCGAGGGCGTATAGTGGGCATGCGGGAGGCCGGGTGGACGTACCGCCGAATTGCTCAACACGTGGGGCGTGAGGTCTCCACAGTACATCGATGTTGTCGCCAGTGGTCGGCGGAAGGTGCACGTGCCCGTCGACCTGGTACCGGACCGCAGCGACGCACGGATGCACGCCAAGACCGTAGGATCCTACGCAGTGCCGTACGGGACCGCACCGCCACTTCCCAGCAAATTAGGGACACTGTTGCTCCTGGGGTATCGGCGAGGACCATTCGCAACCGTCTCCATGAAGCTGGGCTACGGTCCCGCACACCGTTAGGCCGTCTTCCGCTCACGCCCCAACATCGTGCAGCCCGCCTCCAGTGGTGTCGCGACAGGCGTGAATGGAGGGACGAATGGAGACGTGTCGTCTTCAGCGATGAGAGTCGCTTCTGCCTTGGTGCCAATGATGGTCGTATGCGTGTTTGGCGCCGTGCAGGTGAGCGCCATAATCAGGACTGCATACGACCGAGGCACACAGGGCCAACACCCGGCATCATGGTGTGGGGAGCGATCTCCTACACTGGCCGTACACCACTGGTGATCGTCGAGGGGACACTGAATAGTGCACGGTACATACAAACCGTCATCGAACCCATCGTTCTACCATTCCTAGACCGGCAAGGGAACTTGCTGTTCCAACAGGACAATGCACGTCCGCATGTATCCCGTGCCACCCAACGTGCTCTAGAAGGTGTAAGTCAACTACCCTGGCCAGCAAGATCTCCGGATCTGTCCCCCATTGAGCATGTTTGGGACTGGATGAAGCGTCGTCTCACGCGGTCTGCACGTTCAGCACGAACGCTGGTCCAACTGAGGCGCCAGGTGGAAATGGCATGGCAAGCCGTTCCACAGGACTACATCCAGCATCTCTACGATCGTCTCCATGGGAGAATAGCAGCCTGCATTGCTGCGAAAGGTGGATATACACTGTACTAGTGCCGACATTGTGCATGCTCTGTTGCCTGTGTCTATGTGCCTGTGGTTGTGTCAGTGTGATCATGTGATGTATCTGACCCCAGGAATGTGTCAATAAAGTTTCCCCTTCCTGGGACAATGAATTCACGGTGTTCTTATTTCAATTTCCAGGAGTGTAGAAGGAAGACTGAAGAAAAATCAAGACACGCTCATAGGAAATGCCGACCTGAAAAAAGCCTTCGAGAATGTAAAATGGTGCAAGATGTTCGAGATTCTGAGAAAAATAGGGGTAAGATAGGGAGAGATGGGTAATACACAATATGTACAAGAGCCAAGAGGGAATAATAAGAGTGGACGATCAAGAGCGAGATGCTCGGATTGAAAAGGGTGTAAGACAGGAATGTAGTTTTTTCCCCCTACTGTTGAATCTGTACGTCGAAGAGGCAATGATGGAAATAAAAGGAAGATTCAGGAGTGGAATTAAAATTCAAAGAGAAAGGATGTCAATGATACGATTCGCTGATGACATTTCTATCCTGAGTGAAAGTGAAGAAGAATTACATGACCTGCTGAACGGAATGAACAATCTAATGAGTACAGAATATGGATTGAGAGTAAATCAAAGAAAGACGAAAGTAATGAGAAGTAGCTGAAATGAGAAGAGCGAGAAACTTAACATCAGGATTGATGGTCGCGATGTAGATGAAGGAATTCAGCCACCGAGCAGTAAAATAACCAATGACGGACGGAGCAAGGACATCAAAAGCAGACTAGTTATGGCAAAATGGACATTCCTGGCGAAGAGAAATCTACTAATATCAAATATCGGCGTTAATTTGAGGAAGAAATTTCTGAGAATGTACATGTGGAGAACAGCATTGTATGGTAGTGAAACATGGACTGTGGGAAAACCGGAACAGAAGAGAATTGAAGGATTTGAGTATGGTGCTACAGACGAATGTTGAAAATTAGGTGGACTGATAAGGTAAGGAAAGAGGAGGTTCTGCACATCGTAAAGGAAAGGAATATGTGGAAAACACTGAGTAGGGACAGGATGATGGGGCATTTGTTACGACATGTGAGAATGACTTCCATGGTATTAGAGGGAACTGTAGATGGCAAAAAACTGTAGAGGAAGACAGATTGGAATACATCGCGCAAATAATTGAGGATGTAGGTTGCACGTGCTACTCGGAGATGAAGAGGTTAGCACAGGAGAGCGTGGTGGGACGCATCAAACCAGTTAGAGGACTGATGATCCAAAAAGATAGGCAGTCGACTTCTTGAACTACTGGCAACTTCCTGAATTGTTGCCAAAACGTAAGTCTAACAAATACTGACTTTAAGAAAATGACTGATTAAATTTATAACATCAGGAATGCCAACACAAATAAGTCCGTTAGTCACTTCACTTCAATAACAATCATTTCTCAAGACACGCAACTGGC
Source organism: Schistocerca nitens (assembly GCF_023898315.1). NCBI lineage: Eukaryota > Metazoa > Arthropoda > Insecta > Orthoptera > Acrididae > Schistocerca > Schistocerca nitens. Next base: position 141,927,469 of record NC_064623.1, on the reverse strand, counting down.
TAAAATCGTAAAACCAATGTTCAATAATTGTCTAGTAATAATTTACAGAGATTGAAACGTGATTAAATGAATTCCGTGCGCTCGCACGGAATGTAAGAAAATACTGCTAGGCACACACTTAAATGGCCGGTCGGTGTGGCCGAGCGGTTCTAGGCGTTTCAGTCTGGAACCGCGCGACAACTACGGTCGCAGGTTCGAATCCTGCTTATGGCATGGACGTGTGTGCTGTTCTTAGGTTAGTTAGGTTTAAGTAGTTCTAAGTTTTAGGGGACTGATGACCTCAGATCTTAAGTCCCATAGTGCTCAGAGCCATTTGAACCAACACACTTAAATACTGTTCAGTTGCCAAGTGGAAAGCAAATTAAGCGAGGCACTTCAACAGAAACTTTCAAACGTACTATATTTAGCACAACGGTTTTGTACATACCTTAGCCCATGATCTGTGGCCAAGGCGCCAATTCATTCTCCTTTGTCACAGTTTCCTTCTTCCGTGAACTGATCGGTCCAGACCATTTGTACCAAAAATGGTTGAAAAGGTTCTGAGGGCTAAGGGACTTAACATCTGAGGTCATCAGCCCCCTACTTAAACCTAACTAGCCTAAGGACATCATACACATCCATGCCCGAGGCAGCATTCGAACCTGCGACCGTAGCTGCATCGTGGTTCCGGACTGGAGCCCCCAGAACCACTCTGCCACAGCGGCCGGCCCATTTGGACCCCGCGAAAAACAAGTTGAACTGCTTGCCCAGCAACAAGGGGGGCGACTAGGAGAGGGAAAGGCGACCAGTCACACGATGTGAGGAGCAGCGCACTGGAACAGACTGTGTGTAACAGCGCCAACAGGGTCTCCCCGTCGCACGCCCCTCAGATTTGGTGGTAAGAGGACCCAGTGGACGGTCTGCCAAAAACTGAACAGAGATCAAGCCCGAAAACAGGAAGAAGGTGTAAAAAATATCCTTTCTTTCAGGAGTGCTAGTTCTGCAAGGTTCGCAGGAGAGCTTCTGTAAAGTTTGGAAAGTAGGAGACGAGGTACTGGCAGAAGTAGAGCTGTGAGGACCGGGCGCGAGACGTGCTTCGGCAGCTCAGTTGGTCAATAAAAGCAAAGAAGATTACTGGGTGTATCTAACGACTTAGCACCATCATCTCATGCGGACAAAAGACTACAAAAAAAATTACGCATGCTTCCTAAATAGAATCGTGGAATAAAATCATACAGAGAACAATAACAGGTTAAGATTGGTACGGAATTCAGAGATGTCAGCCATGCACGATTACGGATAACTGGAACCGGAATGTCTTCGATCCTTTCACGAGACACTACAGAACAGAAATCAAGTCCGTCGCATGACGCACCAGACTACATCCTCATGAAGAACTTATACATCAAATTTTATGTATTTTATTTTTTTTAATCATCTTATGCCATACGCAGAGAAGTTTTAAGTTCTAAAAAACGTTTTTCAGGGGGATGCAAGATTTTATGTTTTCCTTATGAAGATGAGAGACTTCACGTTTCAGTTTATTTTAATACTTGTCTTTCCATTAGCAAGAGGAAGATTCATTTCCTTTAGTTCATATTAAGAAGAAATATTTATTCTCGTTTATGCTAGCAAAAGTAATTTAGGCATCCAGCTTACAGAAAAAAATATCAAGCCGACAAAAAAAAAAGTGGCCAAGCACTCGCAAAAAGTAAGAAAAATGAGTATTTGGCATCAAAAACATAGAAAAGTACATAAAATAAAAAAGTAAAAAAAAGTTGGTAGGAGGATGGACTCTTAATGATAATAATAATAATAATAATAATAATAATAATAATAACGACAAAAGCAAAGAAGCTAGCCGAAGAAGGCAAAACAAGGTGAGCGTTTGGAAGGACTGTGAGGGGAGAAGGGAGGCCCTAAGAAAAAAAAAAAAAATGTTGGTAGAGCACTTGCCCGCGAAAGGCAAAGGTCCCGAGTTCGAGTCTGGGTCGGGCACACAATTTTAATCTGCCAGGAAGTTTCATATCAGCGCACACTCCGCTGTAGAGTGAAAATCTCATTCAGGAAGAAGGTGTACTGAACTGTGAAAAGAAAGTAGAAATAGTGAACGGTCCAAGGACAAGAACTGCAATCCAGAATGAGATTTTCACTCTGCAGCGGAGTGTGCGCTGATATGAAACTTCCTGGCAGATTAAAACTGTGTGCCCGACCGAGACTCGAACTCGGGACCTTTGCCTTTCGCGGGCAAGTGCTCTACCAACTGAGCTACCGAAGCACGACTCACGCCCGGTACTCACAGCTTTACTTCTGCCAGTACCTCGTCTCCTACCTTCCAAACTTTGCAGAAGCTCTCCTGCGAACCTGCAGAACTAGCACTCCTGAAAGAAAGGATATAGCGGAGACATGGCTTAGCCACAGCCTGGGGGATGTTTCCAGAATGAGATTTTCACTCTGCAGCGGAGTGTGCGCTGATATGAAACTTCCTGGCAGATTAAAACTGTGTGCCCGACCGAGACTCGAACTCGGGACCTTTGCCTTTCGCGGGCAAGTGCTCTACCAACTGAGCTACCGAAGCACGACTCACGCCCGGTACTCACAGCTTTACTTCTGCCAGTACCTCGTCTCCTACCTTCCAAACTTTGCAGAAGCTCTCCTGCGAAGGTCCCGAGTTCGAGTCTCGGTCGGGCACACAGTTTTAATCTGCCAGGAAGTTTCAAGAACTGCAATGTAGAGCAGCCTGAAAGAGTGAAGGCGTCGTGCATCAATGGTCACGGGCGAGCCGCGTTCAAACGTCCAAAATGGTTCAAATGGCTCTGAGCACTATGGGACTCAACTGCTGAGGTTATTAGTCCCCTAGAACTTAGAACTAGTCAAACCTAACTAACCTAAGGACATCACAAACATCCATACCCGAGGCAGGATTCGAACCTGCGACCGTAGCGGTCTTGCGGTTCCAGACTGCAGTGCCTTTAACCGGACGGCCACTTCGGCCGGCTATCAAACGTCCCTCGTGCTTATTTTATTTATTTCCGCTGTTCGCCGTACTCAAATGTGCGCCAGTGTCGTGGTGTAACGTCCGTCTGCAACAGCGAGGTGTAAGGTTGGGACCTGTAACGACAGTTCATTCTGCACAACTTCTCTATTAGCAGCCGAAAGGATGTGGCTTTTGAACGGGAACTGCAAACGTTTCATGACACGGCACAACTCAATCTAATCTTTTCCCGGAAAACAGATCGCGTGTGTCGTACTCGGCGTTAGTGATAGTACGTGTTTGTCATATGATACGAATATCTTATCGATGCACCTAACTTGTGCACTGCACCTGATGAGTGAGTGAGATACGCCTCCTTGCCCGATTTACGTGTTCGTATGAATGTGATCACTCCCAAGGAAATGATGAAAACATATTAGGTTGTCACATAAGCTGCAACAAGTGAATGCCGGCCGTTGTGGCCGAGCAGTTCTAAGCGCTTCAGTCTGGGACAGCGCTGTTCCTACGGTCGCAGGTTCGAATCCTACCTCGTGCGTGGATGTGTGTGCTGTCCTTAGGATAGTTAGGTTTGTTCTAAGTCTAGGGGACTGATGACCTCAGATGTTAAGTCCCATAGTGCTTAGAGCCATTTGAACCATTTAAACAAGTGAATGCAGCTGTTCGATAATGACACAGTGCTCTGTCAAAACATATGTCTGTAACGTTTTTGAAGTTGCTTTCCGTTTTGGAATTTTTGACTCTTGAATGCCTTTGTTGTAACATACACTGCTGGCCACCGCAAATGCAACACCCTGAAGGAAGCATCCGAATCAAGTGAAATTTACACCATGGGTTTGCAGCGATGAGATATGCAACTGATTATAATTTCAGCGCAGACGCACATCACGCGCGCCTGTGGCGCCACCTCATAGCGCCATTTAAGGCTTGGCGATTTCGACGAGTGTACGTTCGGCACGTGTGTTTACCTTGTGGTTGTTTCACAAGACGATCAGTTATGCCTCGCAGACAACAGCGAACATCTTTTGATCAAGTATGCGAGTTCGACAGAGGAAGTATAGTGGCTTACCGAGATTGTGGATTATCATACAAAGAAATCGCTAGTCGTGTTGGACGAAACCAAACAACTGTAATGCGGATATGTGACCGTTGGATGCAGGAGGGTACGACGGACCGACGTGGTCAATCGCATTCACCTCGGTGCACCACTGCACGTGCTGATAGGCAAATTGTGCGCATGGCAGTGACGGATCGCTCAGTGACATCCCGAATCATAGCACAGCACATTGCGTCTGTAACGCATCATCCAGTGTCTGCGCGTACCATTCGACGCCGTTTACAGCAGAGTGGTCTGTCCGCAAGACGTCCATTGCTTCGTCTACCATTGACGCAGAACCACAGACCTCTCCGTCGCCAATGGTGTGATGACAGACGGATGTGGACGGCAGAATGGAATGACGTTGTCTTTACTGACGAAGCACGCTTCTGTCTGCAGCACCACGATGGTCGGATTCGAGTGTGGAGACACCGTGGAGAGAGGATGCTGGACAGCTGCATTATGCACCGCCACACTGGTCTTGCACCGGGTATTATGATATGGGGCGGTATTGGATATTACTCTCGCACGCCTCTAGTACGCATTGCTGGTACTTTAAATAGCCGGCGCTACATATCCGAGGTGCTGGAGCCAGTTGTCCTTCCTTACCTTCAGGGCTCGGCCACAGCCATATTTCAACAGGATAATGCGCGACCACACGTGGCACGCATTGGTCAAAGGTTCTTCGTCAATAACCAGATTGAATTGCTTCCCTGGCCGGCTCGCTCTCCGGATATTTCGCCGATAGAAAACATGTGGTCCATGGTTGCTCAACGAGTGACCCAGATTACATCCCTAGCTGCCACACCAGATGATCTTTGGCAACGTGTGGAAGCTGCTTGGGCTGCTGTACCCCTGGAACACATCCAACGTCTCTTTGACTCAATGCCGAGACGTGTGGCAGCGGTGATCTCCAACAATGGCGGCTACTCTGGCTACTGATTTTGGCAGGAACCACATGTCACAGACGTCTGTAAACGTAATCATTTGATACTTGGTCAACACGTTATCTACAAAATAAATCTTGTTGTGCTACCTCTTGTCTTTCTTGGTGTTGCATTTACGGTGGCCAGCAGTGTAGTTCACACCCTTTTGTTTTATATTTCTGTGAGACGTCTATGTGGTATCTCGCCAGCTCTCAGTATTCATCACATTTAGTCGCGACGGTAACGTATTCTTACCACTTGACACATACTCTATAACCAAGGTATTGTACGACAACTGCCAAGACTGGTTAAAGAGAACGAACATTTCAATGACCAGGCGGATAAAAAAATAAAAATAAACGGCGCGACGGTGTTTTGAACACGTCTCGGCCAGTTTACAGTCGAACACCGTGACCGCTCACCCACGACGCCCGACATGTCCAAGTTCTCTCGAAATTGCACTTGCTAAGCTTGGGACGCGCACTGTTTTTATTTTGCTTGTTTTCATAGTTCCGTACACCTTCTTCCTGTTTTCGTGCTTGATCTGTGTTCAGTTTTTGACGGGCTGTCCATTGGGCGCTCTTACCACTAAATCTGAGGGGGCTGCGATGGGGGGGTTCCACTTGTAAGGAGCAATAGTTGGCCACAACGAAAGCTTAAATTGCTTAAAGGGGCGTTGACATACGAGCAATGACACCAGATTAAGCTCTGTTATGTGACAAGAATGAAACATTAAAATGTACTAAATTACTGCCAGTCTGCACTAATAAGGTTCAGTGTACAGGAGACAGACAAAATAATATGAACACTTGTACATGCTTGGGAATGGTGAATTAATAAGGGGTTGGTTCCCCATTTGGCCGTAACACAACTGCGATTCTTCTTGCAATACTGTCATATAATGATTGTACAGTTTCCAGTGGAATGTTATGCCACTCTTCGATCAGAACATCCTCTAACTCCTGTAGTGACGAGGGAGGCGGAAATCTGCTCCCAGAACTGTCACTTGTTATCACTCTTTCCAAGAAATCAGGATCATTTTTAAAGTGGCTGTATAAATTTTAATTAATTTGTGGTAAGGTCCCATGGGACCAAACTGCTGAGGTCATCGGTTCCTAGACTTACACACTACTTATTCTAACTTAAACTAACTTACACTAAGGACAACAACAAACGGCGGAAATCTGCTCCGGTCGCTGCACTCAACTACCACCCACAAGGGTTCCATAATGTTCAAGTCCTGGGACTGTGCTGGCCAGGGAAGGCGCTGCAGTTCAGTTGCATACTCCTCACACCACGACTGTACTGTCCTGCCTGTGTGAATGGGTGTGTTACCGTCCTGAAATATGGCATCGTTCTAGCAGATCAACATCTGAATCGTGGGATGCACCTGATCACCTAAAATGTTCACATAATAGTTGGCTGTAACACGGCATTTGACAGTAATGTTGGGACCAATTATGTGGCTGCCCACGCCATCACACTTCCACCTCCATGCTTAGCCGTTGTAATGAAGCAATCGGAATTGTAGGCTTCTTTTGGCGTTCTCCAGGTCTGATGTTGGAAGTAACGAAAACGTTGATTCGTCGGCCCATGTGACGTGTTTCCACTGATCAGCCCTGCAGCATTTATGCTCCTGACACCATGTTTTACGTTTCTTTCCGTTGGGTGTCGTTAGTAATGGTTTCGGTATAGCAGCTCGTCCACGAATATTCGCTTTATGGAGTTCTCGCCCTACAGTGTCGATACATACGGTGTCTGGAAGATGGCTATTGAGTTCTGTAGTCACTTTAGCCGCCGTAGTTTTGTGTTGTTTTGACACAATTCGTGTTAGCGTACGACGATCTCTGTCATTTAGTTTTGATTTGCGTGCAATATTACGTTTACACGATGTTGTCTTTCCATGTTTTGTGTAAGCTGTAACGACTGTTGGAACAGTTGCTCTTGAAACATTCAATAAATCTATATATACTGACCATGCAGCTCGTTAGAATGGAATTACAATGAAATGAACATCCTTAGCTGCTTACAGGCGTTGAGTTACGTCGACGGGGAGAGATGAAATGTGTGCCCCGACCCGGACTCGAACCCGGGATCTCCTACTTACATGGCAGACGCTCTATCCATCTGAGCCACCGAGGTCGCAGAGGATAGCGCGACTGCAGGGATTTATGTCTGGCACGCCTCCCGCGAATCCCACATTCTCAACGTATTGTCCCGCACTACATTCGTAGTGCCCCCGCCCATTATACTCATTACTCGCGGCGCGTTGCCGATTCCCAAAAGAGTTCGGGCACTGTTTGCGCATTCGCATATAGTTAAGGTTCACCGGCCACTTGACCATCTTCTTCTGTGCGAATGCACAAACAGTGCCCGAACTCTTACGGGAATCGGCAACGCGCCGCGGGTAATGAGTATAATGGGCGGAGGCACTACGAATATAGTGCGGGACAATACGTTGAGAATGTGGGATTCGCGGGAGGCGTGACAGAGATAAATCCGTGCAGTCGAGCTATCTTCTGTGTCCTCGGTGGCTCAGATGGATAGAGCGTCTGCCATGTAAGAAGGAGGTCCCGGGTTCGAGTCCCGGTCGGGGCACACATTTTCATCTGTCCCCGTTGACGTATGTCAACCCCTGTAAGCAGCTAAGGGTTTTAATTTCATTGTAATTTCATTCAATAAATTGGCTGTCTTTGTTATTGATGCTCCAGCTAATAGGACCCCCACAATCTGCCCTCTCTAGAACTCCGTTAGATCTTTCATTGCAAGTCGACCTCGGCCTCTGAATGCAAATCGAAGTGTGCGCCACTCGTAAACAACCCGCGCTGATGCCTAGTCCGTACCGAACACGCACGGTCCAGCGCAACGCGTGTCTTGCCTCTGCTATTGACTGTCAAACACAATCATCGCATTACTACCGCTGTTTATATTATTTTACCTATCCCCTGTATGTAATTATAACAAAAACCACACTGCAAGGGAGCGTTTACAATGTAAAGTCTTAACAGACTCGACCACGTAATTCAACTGACGAAGTTAGACTACAAAGTCCTTTGCAAACGTATGCTTGAGCCTATTACATTTGTGACACCTTTGAAATGGCTCTGAGCACTATGGGACTTAACATCTGAGGTCATCAGTCCCCTAGAACTTAGAACTACTTAAACCTAACTAACCTAAGGACATCACACACATCCGTACCCGAGGCAGGATTCGAACCTGCGACCGTAGTGGTCGCGCGATTCCAGACTGAAGTGCCTATAACCGCTCGCCTACATCGGCCGGCTGTGACACCTTTAACCCGCGTACACCATTCCAGGCATGACGCTCGACCCATGGAAAAGATTCACAGCCAGTTTGTGATCCAACTCCCCACTTTACAAACATTCGTTACACTCAGATTTGTCGGAAGCGCAGCAAGACTCACCATTGCAATCGCTGGTATTGGTCCCACCGCCGGCCGGTGTGGCCGTGCGGTTCCAGGCGCTTCAGTCTGGAACCGCGTGACCGCTACGATCGCAGGTTCGAATCCTGCCTCGGGCATGGATGTGTGTGATGTCCTTAGGTTGGTTAGGTTTTAGTAGTTCTAAGTTCTAGGGGACTGATGACCTCAGAAGTTAACTCCCATAGTGCTCAGAGCCATTTTTTTTTGGTCCCATCAGGCAGCGTACACTGTGATACTAATAGACGCGAGGCCACCAGTTCACAGCTGCATGCACCACCTCAGCAAAGGACCATCGTAACTGACCAGGGCAGCAGCAGCCTACTGACCACCGCGGGTCAGCCCCCACACGCCGTCGGGGCCCCCAGCATCCCTCCATAAACCCCTCTCGAGAACGCCGTCCGCATGCGGCACTCCATTCACCCCGCAAACCCGACCCCGCGCCTCTAAGTTTCGCTACTCGATCTCTCGAAATTCTCGCAAACAAACATCTTCTTGCCGAATGAAAGCGTCCCCTTGCACTGCACGCCACGGCTCAGGTAGAAACGCTGGAGTCAGGAAAATATGTATTTTACAAAATTCAAAGAAAACGGTTCCCTAGTTTTAAGTATAAATTTAATGAGGAGATTAATGAAAAATTACGTCAATGACTACATATCATGAAAGAGAATTCCTTCCAGTTTTGTTTAATGTTAGTAGACGTCAAACTGGGATCCATTTAAAACTTTGAACATAGCTGCTAAGATTCAGTGACAGTGTCAGAATTATATTGTAACAAATAAGCTCTCGGTCACAAATATTAAGTCAAAATTGACCTGGTTTCGACGCTACTATGAGCGCCGTCTTCAGAATTAGACTAACTATACTAAAACATTACCGAGCGAGGTGGCGCAGTGGTTAGACACTGGACTCGCATTCGGGAGGACGACGGTTCAATCCCGCGTCCGGCCATCCTGATTTATGTTTTACGTTATTTCCCTAAATCGCTCCAGGCAAATGCCAGGATGGTTCCTTTCAAAGGGCACGGCCGACTTCCTTCCCCGTCCTTCCCTAATCCGATGAGACCGATGACCTCGCTGTCTGGTCTCCTTCCCCAAACAACCAACCAACCAACCAAGTAAAACATTAGGTATATAGTACATTAATAAAATTAAAGTTTGTACTGACTCATAAAGATGCAGTACTTACAAGTCACATATTAAAAAAGATCTCAGCCGGAAATGCGACGTCATGAACACTTGTCAGATGGCGAGCCGCTAAGGGCTGCTCGTACAGTGAACAAGGGTTGCAACGAGACTGAGGTGCCCACTTTAGAAAGTGTGGGCAAGTAAACATGGTGTTGCTACGGGCGCCATCTAGTAGCCGCAGAAACAACTAGGCTACTGTACATTCAAAATTAGACACATGAAATTGTGATGTAGCTGATTCAGGCATAACGTAATAATAACAGGATGAAGTTACATATTTATCTGCTTTAAATAGAGATACATTTTGTAACGTAAAAAACGTTAGTTATGACATACAAGAAAACACCAAAGATGTGACAGGAAAACAACATTTCGGTAAACTAGATGAGGAAATCTGAATCAAAGATCAAGCAATGGCTTCATACAGTCAAAAAAGTTTTTATTTCGCAGCTGCAGTTGTTCGTTGAGAATTGATGTTCACGAAGTAGCTTAAGGAATTCTGCTAGGTAGCAAAATAACGCATGACGTGCTGGGAAAGGAGGACATCAAAACCAAACTAGTACCTGTCAAGAGGAGTCTGCTACCATCAAACATAGGTCTTAATTTGAGTCAGAAATTTCTGGGAATGTACGTTTGGAGCACAGCATTGTAGTAAAACACGTCCCGTAAGAAAACCGGAAGAGAATCGAAGCATTTGGGATGTGATGCTACGGAAGAGTGTTGAAAATTCGGTGGACGGGTAAAGTAAGGAATACGGTTCTGCGAAGAATCGGCGAGGAAAGGAATATAGGGAAAACACTGACAAGAAGAAGGGGCGAGATGATAGAACATGTGTTAAAGACATCAGGGAATAATGACCATGATATCAGAGGGAGTTGTAGAGGGTGCAAACTGTAGAGAAGGAGATTGGAACACATCCAGCAAATAACTGAGGACGTATGTTGCAAGAGCTACTCTGAGATGGTGAAGAAATTGGTACAGGGGAGGAATTCGCGGCGGGCCGCATAAAACCAGTCAGAAGACTGGTGACTGAAAAAGGCCTGACGCCATAACGCTGTCGCATAGAGCTAGTATAAGTGGAACACCAGAGCTTTGACTTACGCGACGGCCGGGCGGCGGAGAAGAGGTCGGGGGCGGCGATGGTGCTCGTGTTCCTGGTGGTAGTCGTGGTCGCGGTGGTGGAGCCTCGACCCCGGAAAGCAACTCTCTGTGTGTGGCGCCGACCTGCCGCGCGGCTGGCGACTGCGGGCGCAGACCTAGGCGAAGTGCGCTCTCGTTATCTGCTCGGCTAGGCGCTAGGTGGGCCGTGGAAGGGGACTGGCGGAACAGAACAGCCGCAACAAGGCGGGAGCCGACTTGCGCCAACTGCCGACGTCTCCAGAAAGTGTAGTTACATCTCGCTACTTTTCAGTTCATACCTTACTGGTATCAATACTTTGAAAGTTTACCGTCTAGCCTCCTTGACTAGGGACGCCAGATGACAGATGATGTCGTCAAGCCTTGAATCAAAATTGCGCAACGGATAACTGGGGAGGGGAGCTTGAGAGCGCTACCTAGAGAGTGTGCTCTTTCTGTATGATACTAGGCAAGGGGCTGTAGGGCTCACACGCTGATGTGTGGCTCCCTGCGTGCTATATCTTTTATTTTAAATGAATTCCTTTAACTCGACTTCTTTGTGATTTTTAAGGTATGTTAAAGATTGATGTCAATTGATTACGTATTTATCTTAAATATTATCACTAGATTTTACAGCGATTGCAGCAATTGTTCCAGTTTACAGATATTACAGTTTTACAACACATAGCTCAGGTATATTATATACTAATCTGCACGCACATTTCTACGGGTAAGACGGAATTGCGTTGGCCAAATGTATACCACCAAAGTCTCCAAATATTTTACATAGGACATTCACTATGTGAGGAGGATAACGGGCAAACTGGGGACCAGATACTTTAACACAGGGGTCAAATTTCCGGAATTAAACGAGCACATTCATTTCCCTACACAATCCGAAGCTGGAAATAAAAGAATTAGTCAAAATTGATTTGGTTTCGACGCTACTATGAGCGCCGTCTTCAGAATTAGACTAACTGTACTAAGTCTTGTTGCTACCCCTGTCCACAGTACGAGCAGCAGTTAGCGGCTCGCCATCTAACAAGTGTTCATGACGTCGCCTTTCCGGCTGAGATCTTTTTTAATACGTGACTTGTAAGTACTGCATCTTTATGAGTCAGTACAAACTTTAATTTTATTAATGTACTATATACCTAATGTTTTAGTACAGTTGAAAGGGTACAGTACCCCCCCCCCCCCCCCCCGACATTGAAAATAGGTACAACATACTTCATTATTCTTGTCAGAACAACACATTTTTTGTAAAAATAACTCAATTTCAATTAATACAGCGAAGCTGGATACCAGTGTAGGAAAGAATGACAATTTATTTATTTAATTGATCACATGTGCACTCCCACAAAATAAATCCCTACATCCAGTTTGGTGAGATCTGTGAAATGAATGAATGTATGGTCGTCTGCTAACCGCAGATAGTGAATGTGAATATATGATCATCTTTGAGACGATCCTTTGGCCACCTTTGGTGGAACCAAAGAGATGAAACTTACCGGAGCTTTGAGCGCCTGAAATGTGGCTGACCAATATGGTAGCATGGTCTTCCCCCACCTCGACATAGGTGCGAGATGACCTGAAGAACGGCCATGTTTCAGCACTCTGCCGCTGGATCTAGTGCTGGTAAGACCTGTCTTAGGCGTGCTCCGTAAGGACAAAAGAGTGGAGACATGGTATGCATGTGAAATACTTAAGAGTAGTGTAGAATAATAATTTCTCTATTTCAGGAACTTTTGTGGCGAGAATTAAATGACAGGCAGGTAATATTAATGGGATCGTAGTAATCTTCGGAAGTGAACAACGGTCACAATGAAACCACGTGTAGAAATGTGTTGAAATACTTCCGAGTGCTTAAGTTAAGGTGAATTACTAGCGTGTGTACTATAAGTTGGAAATATTTAAGAAATGGCGTGTGCAGGACTTGAAATTAGAGACGAGTACTTCCACGTGGTGAGTACTGTGTGAGTCTGAATCTGTGTATGAGACAAAGGATAAAGAGAAGTACTCGTCCATGGTATCAGTTGAGGACTCGCGTGTGTGATGAATATGTTCTTAATATTACTTTTCGTGTTATGCTTCCGTGTGACGCTTGTTTCAAACTATAATACTCTGAGAGAGAAGCAAGGTGAGTCAGCCGTCTATCCAGCAACGCCACTAGGCTTCCATTGCACAGGAAGACGTGCATATATCGTCCAGAGTTCGTAGTAGGAAAGAAAAGTTACGACGTGGGGCAGTGTCGTGTGGAACTGGGATGAATACTAATTGAAGTGGGAAAGCTGAAAGTGATGTGATTATAATGTTGTGACTATTCCTTATGTTGTATTCCTTGTTGCAGTGTGGTGTATGTCATGTAATTTAAGTATGTGTGGTTTGCATGGGAGAGTAGCAAGGTAGTTTCAGAGGCAGTGGGTTATGCATGTTCCTTTTGTACCGCTCGGTCTGGAGGAAAGTTTCGTGATGATGTTTGTGAGAGTCGAAGTGTGAGATATAGCAAAAGATCCACCATCCTATCCAGAAAGTGCACTGTAGCGTTAAAGAATTACGAGACCATAAGATAGAGAATCACCAATGTAAAGCCATGCCCTCTGGGCGGAATTTCTCATGTTGTATTGTTGTAGGTTATAGAATTTGTGTGTTTAGGTTACAGAATTTATCGGAATAAATAAGATAGTGAAAAGAAAATGATTGGTGGCCTTTTCCTTCGAATTGTTTGTTGTCATGATATCCAGAATTTATAATGTGTGCGCCATTCATATTCAGTGCGATGGCCACGTGTTGATCAAAGCCGTTAAATAAAAAAGAAAATGTGGTATTGCCAGTGCGTAGTGAATAGTCAGAGTTGTGTAAATTACTAATAGTCAGATGTGCGTTTCCGTTGCGTAATATTCATACAGAAGAATAATTTGTAACTTAATTCTGAGTACTAGAGTTCATATTACTCGATAAATAAGAATGAATCCACTCGCTTGGCAGACCACTCATCTTGCAGGCTTGACTGCTTGATGCCACAGTATGAGCAAGGCATGTGGGTGCCTCTCATAATTTCGACCCTGCCAGGATTTTGCTGTTAGGGTTTGCTGTTAAGATTTTTTTGATGGAATATATTGTGATAGCGCTAAGAAAATTTTTTTGTTTGCAATTTCTTTCTGGACTGGTGAGGACCTTTTATTTTTTATGTAATTAATTGCTATATCGTCGAAGGCTGGAAGATCGTTGCATAACTTTTTTTGCATAATGTCCGTAGTAACTAGGTCGCAGTCGGAAAGTGTAGTCACCATGGAGAATAGTGATTCTGGGGTGAACGTAGCAGTGCAGCAGGAAGCGACGCGGGCAAGCCGGGAATAGGTCAGGTATGCAGTGAAAGTGTAGCTACCCTTAGCGAAGCTACGGTTTCTCAGGCGAACGAGGTGAGCGCACCGAAAGTGGCAAATGACAATGTGCTACTGCAGTTTTTACAGAGGATGGATAGAGATAATAAGGAAAGATTGCAAGCGATGGATAAAGGTAATAAGGAGAGAGATAGGGAGACTAAGGAAAGATTGGAAGCAAATAAGGAAAGATTGGAAGCAATAGATAAGGGAAATAAAGAGGCAATGAGGAAGCTACACACAGTTATCGATGAGCGTCTGTCCGCAGTTAATAATCGGTTAGATGAGGGGGAGAAGAATCTGGGTGCGTTGAAGCAAGTATGTGACGCCGTGAAAGAAAAAGCCAATAATTTGGAGGTACGAATAATTTCAATAGAGAGTGATATTACAGAACGTAGGGACGTGTTGCCGGTTGAGCGAATCAAAGAGGTAGTGGAGGACTTACTTGCAGATAAACAAGGGGCATTAGACAGTGTGGAAGCTCAAGTCACCCGGCAGGAAATGGCGCTAAATAAACACAGGGATGAAGTTGCGGAGGTAGTGGTCAGAATGAATACGATTAGCGCAGATGTAGAAAAGATCAGTATAAGAGGCGAAACAGGCACAGACAGTACGCAGCGAGAGGTTTATGCCGACCAGGAGGAGATACAATCACTATTACAGTTTAAAGAGGCACAATTAGAAATAAATAGGAAACAAGAAGAAGGGAAGAACTAGCACAGTTGCAATTAGCGTGCAGTAGCGAAGGTGAAACACCACCAGGTACATTGCAGAGTGAGAGTGAGATAAATTCAAAAAACGAAAATAGGTAGAAAGAGGAAGACGAACTCAGAGAGTTAGAAGAACGGTTGTGTCGGATAAAACAGGTGGCAAACCCAACTGGGTATAGTCCAAGGTCGGAAAACATAAATGCGGAAGAAGAATGTAGGTGGCACTTCGTGTCGGTACAAACGTACACTTGTTTTCCGGATCCCGATAACTACCAACATCCATGCCTGTGGCTGTCTCAATTTCAAGATTCATTACCTTCATCGTGGGGACCGCTCCTCAAAATGAAGTTTGTGTGTAACCATTTGAGGGACGAGGCTAGAGCGAAAATGCAGGAAGTTATTAAAGACTGTAGTAGCTACAAGATATTTTGTGACAAGTTTTTAAATGAATTCTGGTCGAAAAGTAGGCAGGAACAGGTTAAGCAAAGCATATTGATGATGCCAAATTGTAACGAAGGTGGTATAAGAGATCCAGTGGCGTGCTATCAGGAAATGTTGAGACGAAATAGGTATTTGGATGTGCCATACGAAACTGGGGAGCTCATTATGATCTGTATAACGAAGTTGCCAGTGAGATTGCGCAGCGATATAGTGATAGCAGGCAGAGGCTTAGACGATTCCGCGTCATTTCAGCACTTGTTACAGGAACTGACTAATGAGAGCAACATCGTGAACGGAGATACGACTCATCGGTCAGACAGAGTCGAGGATAGGAACAGCAGAAACTATCAGAATGACAGGAGAGCATGGAATCAGAGGAATGACGGAGATGGAAGATGGCGAGGAAATAGGGGGCAGAATTCATGGGGATATCGACCGGCAAACCGGGAAAATAGAAGATGGGACAGAGATGGAAGAAGAAGGGAAAATGAAAATGATGGGCGAAGAGAGGATAGGCAGTCATTGGGTTCACGACAGGACAATCACTGTCACAATGACGGAGGGACAAGAAGGTGACTACATGACAGACGGGTACAAACCAGGACTACTAATGATGTAAATATTAGGTATATCGATTACGGAAAACTAAGGGAGAATCTGTTAGAGGAGGTAGGAGATGTGGGGAGTGAAGTCCACCCAATAATTAGCGTAGAAATAAATAATATAATCGTACCTTGTGTCATCGACACAGGCAGTGTAATGAGTGTTTTGAGGGAAGATGTGTTTAAGTGTTGTAGTCTTACAAAACCATGGCCAACGTTGCCATTGCAAAGGACAACAGTGAGAGGGGCAGTTACAGGAAAGGGAATTGAGGTGAAGTTACAAGCGCAGGTAGACTTTGTGTGCCAGGGGAAGAGGTTTAGTACAGTGTTCATGATTGTGTCATCTCTAACTGTTGTAGGGATATTAGGCGTTAATTTTTTGAACCAATATAAAGCAGTCGTTAACATGAGAAATGGTTCGATGGAGTTGAAACGAGATTCGGAGGAAATTACATTAAGATTCGACGATTGCTTATGTGCTAAAGATAACGCACACTTAGCATTACGTCTGGCGGTAAAATCCGGTAGACAGGCACAGAATACGGGGTTCGAACAAGAGAAGAAGGAAATTCATAAATGTTTGGAGGAGGAGATCAGGGAGAAAATCTGGCATTTACGAGGGACCACGGTCTACGGGGAATTGCAGAAAATTTTATACGAGAATAGAATGGTATTTAAACATGCTGCGGGTACAATAAGAAATTTTGTGTATAGATTCAAGGTCAAGCCTCATAAACAGTTTAGGGCCCAAGTGTACCCGATACCTATTGTGTACAAAGAAAGGGTAGAAGCTGAGATCGAAAGCATGCTACAACAAGGGATTATCGAACCAGCATCCAGTCCGTACAACAGCCCTATAGTTTGTGTTGAAAAAAAGGATGGGTCAATTATATTAGTTTTGGACGCAAGAAGGATTAATAAGATAATAGAGCCAGAGACAGATCGGCCACTGACACTTGACGAATTGCTACAAAAGTTTCACGGGATCAGAGTTCTCAGCTCAGTTGATTTGAGAATGAGTTTCTGGCAGGTGGAGTTAGATAGGGGGTGTAGAAAATACACTGCTTTCTTGTGCGACGGGAAATCGTGTCAATTCCGGAAACTACCATTTGGGTTAAATGTATCATCCGCGGCATTTATCAGAGCGCTAAATACTGTCATTCCTAATGAAATAAAAGATAATGTAACACAGTACGTGGATGATGTCCTGATAGCAGAAAGAAACTGGGAAAACCACAATAGAACGTTAAGCATATTGCTCGGTGCATTGGAGAGACATGGGGTAACCGTGAATTTGGGAAAGTCAGAATTTGGACGAAAAGAAATCGAGTTTCTAGGTCACATTGTGACACCAGAGGGAATAAGACCAAATCCAGACAAACTCGAAGCAATCAGAGATTTTCCGGTGCCAAGAACATAACGTCAGCTACGGGGTTATTTAGGATTAATCAATTTTTACAGGAGGTTTATTAAGATTGGGGGTGCAGCGACACCCAAACTGTGTCAGCTGACTGGAAAGAAAACGGCATGGAATTGGGATCCTGTCGCGCAGGTAGAGTATGAGGCGTTAAAGAAGGCACTGCTATTGGCACCTCTTCTCGGGCATCCAGACCTAGGGAAAGAGTTTTGTGTGGTGTCACCGCCAGACACCACACTTGCTAGGTGGTAGCCTTTAAATCGGCCGCGGTCCGTTAGTATACGTCGGACCAGCGTGTCGCCACTATCAGTGATTGCAGACCGAGCGCCGCCACGCGGCAGGTCTAGAGAGACTTCCTAGCACTCGCCCAGTTGTACAGCCGACTTTGCTAGCGATGGTTCACTGACAAATTACGCTCTCATTTGCCGAGACGATAGTTAGCTTAGCCTTCAGCTACGTCATTTGCTACGACCTAGCAAGGCGCCATTACCAGTTACTAATGATGCTGTAAAACATGTACCGTCAAGAGCGATGTTCACCAATTATGGATTAAAGTTAAGTATTCCAGAAGCTACGTACGTTTTTTACTAGTCTCATTTCCGTGTCCTGTTCCAGACCTCACGCCAGCCTGCGTGAGCTTAAACGCGTGCCTTTCGGCTTCCTCATAGTGGATTGGCTGTCTTGCCAATCCACAACATTTTGTACGGCCACGGACAGTTCCCGTAGTGGACTTCGGGTAACATTGTTCCAAGAGCAAGAGCAAGGAGGAGAAGTAATACAACAACCTATTGCATTTGCGAGCCGAGTGCTTAGCAAAGCTGAGAGAAATTACACGGTAAATAAGCTTGAAGCTTTGGCAATAGTATGGGGTTTTAGTAAGTTTAGATACTATTTGTATGGGAGGCATACTAAAATCTATACTGACCACAAGTCACTACAGTTTCTGATGTCGGCAAAACTTAACCATAGACGACTCGCTAGGTGGGCACTCTATTTACAGGAGTTTCAGTTTACGGTCATATATAGTCCTGGGCCACAGAATATAGTGGCAGAATCTGTTAGGCTGGTCTCTCAGAGTAAAATTTGCAAATTTTTATTTGGAACACTAAAGTAAAAGGACTGTTTCCTCAAAGACCAGTTGCTAAAAATGTTAGGTAATAATGCCAATGAGTCCAGTTTAATTAGTGCGATTTGACTATTGCAGGTACTTAACACGTAATGTAAAAAGTCAACATTGTGATCTGTATGGCATGGGGTACATTTATACTGCTGTTACAGGTAACATCAGTAATGTGATCGAAGTTTTTAAATGGGATGCCATCTGATCTATAGTATGTCATTGTCGTGGTCACAGATATAATGAAGTGCTGTGTATGCTTTTTCGGAATCTGGTGTTAGGGAAAGAGACCAATAGCACCAAAGTTTCTAACACTTGTGCTGTCCCTTTCTCCCAACTTGTATATTCTCTGCACACATTTAATTTTCATGTAAGCTCAGATTCCTAACTAGCAAATTCTTTACTGTGTATAGTGGACCATTCAGAGTTAGGCGGATTGTCCATGAAAATGCTGTACTGATTGAGACGATCAAGGGAAAACAATCTCGTGGGCTTCATCATATTTCTAACATCAAATTATGGAAAAGTTAATGTATGGTAGATAGTCAGTGTATTTATTTGTGGTGTGTAACGTTGTGCAGGGTCAAATCGAACATAAGAATTTTCAGGCGGGATGTCAGGAAGTATGACGGAATAGACTGGTCGAATGAGTCATGAACAGGAGTCGACAGAGTGGTGTATGTATTTTTTGTCATATGAATAAGGATCAAGCAGAAACGACGTGATGATTAATGAGTGGATAAAGATGGTAGATAGAGAGAGAAGCGACGTGATAAATAGTAGTGGATAAAGGTGATATTTAAGGTGAGAAGCGACGTGAAGCAGTGTGATTAATAAAGAGAGATTCGACGTGATGAAACAGTGGTAAATAAATGTGAGTAGAATTAATAATGTGGAGATGTCTTAGATGTATGTTACGGAGAGGCCTGTGTATGCTGCAATCGAGATTGATGCGAATGGCGAAGGAAGACCAGGAAATGATGGAGTAATGGACGTACGGAGAGCCGAAATACGAATGAAGAGATGAGGACAACTGCACAACGTGAAAGGACATAAAGGGAGTATGAGATCCCGATGGTGAACGTTGTGGAATACTGACGTAAGATGTAATATAAGTGTAAATCTAATTCTTACCATAACATTTGCAATATGAAAAAAAAAATGTTGTTGTTGTTGAAGCCTGGTACCAGTATAACTAATCAAAACGGTACCAAGAATGTGTACAGTTATTTTGCAGGATGAATAATTTGTGGATTTTTTGTTCTTAGATGAAATGTCGCAATACTAAGTTGATATTTAGCAGGATGTATAATCGGTAAAGTGAATGCAGAGGTAAGCCGATGGAGAGAGGTGACAGAGTGAAAGGACGAATTTGGAGACTGGAATGCTATCTCCGAAACACCTTCCTTGTGTTATGTGGTTGAGTATAAGGGAGCAAAGGTATGGTATGTTGTCTTGAATGTGGTGGTGTTAAGGTTAGCTGACTTCTAGACCTATTCTGTTAGTGCATTAATGGATTGAATGAGAAGGAAAAGGTGATGTCTGGTGAGTGAGAGTCGTAGAGTAGTGTGATCAATGCGCACACTCCTGTAAAGGGGATGTTACCGATCCATAACTAAAACATTATTGTGCTTTATTGTTTGATTTGGATGAACCTCGATGGCAGGTCAGGATCTGACATCATGTGAATGGTACATACATGTCCTAGAAAAGTTGTTATATATAATAAAAAGGTAAAATATGTAGAGATACTAATTTCAGTCTGTCACAAGCAGAAAGGTGCATTGTATGTTGTAGATTTAGAGTCATCAGTTTCTAAAATGTTTATTGTGTTAGGGTGTTAAAGTAGTTTACTATTTAACAACATGTGGTAGGTAATTGTGAGCTGTGTAGATTATTTCTTACTTTTTTTTAGAACACTGTCAAGGGGTATTAATTTCAGTCTGTCACAAGCACAAAGGTTCATTGTATATTGTAGTTTTAGAATCAACAGTTTCTAATATTTTCACTGTGATAGGATGTTAGAGTAGTCTACTATTTGATATTGTAATTATGAGCTGTATTTTTTGTTTCTTATTCCTTTTTTTTTGACACTTTCATGTTTTGTATGAGGGACGACAGGTACAATCAATAGCACAAGTGTGGGCTGTATATAGAAAAGAGATAAATGTTGATGTTGTATGTGTAGAAAACTACGGTGTATGATTTTATGTTTTTTAGAACAAAGATTCTTTTATTACCAATGTATCTAATAGATCATACATGTAATCAATGAGTGTTTAAATACTGTAAGAATATCCTTTTGTCTGTAATGTTGCAAGATGCATGGAAGGGTCTGACTGATTGGGTGTCGTAGCGCTGAGGGGCTACACAGAACGCGCCCGTACCACGTAAGCCAAGCTGACGTCGGCATGGGAGAGGCAACAGAGCCGGTGCACTCCCCACTCCACTGCCGGTCGAGGTACACTCCACGCGCCCACTACAGCAGGTCAACGGCCTGGGGCGACACGCCCGTACCACTGGCCATTCATAAGTTCCGCCACCCTTACGACTGGAGACAGTATCCCGCGGAAGCAACAGCGGGTGGGTTTTTTTTTTCGGCTCAATGGCTCGGCTCGCGCGGCGTCGGCGCGACAGCAAAATGAACGACGTGCGGCAGAGTCCGGTGGGCATTTTTTAACAGCAACTATTAACTAGTACTGGACTGTGGAGCCGTGAAACAAGATGACTGCTCGTATGTCTCCATAAGGTGGAAAGTGAAGGACTGGTGTTTTCACGTTGTTAGTGGTGGAAAAGATGTTGTTAGCAGACAGGACGATTGTTTTGTTTTGTCTTGACCACTGAATCGTGGGATCCATAAACTTTTGGCAGTGACTTGTTAAGTGTGCTTTGTAAATTGCATGTGGGACGCTTGTTATACTTAAAGAGGACAGTTGCCATATGGTGACTAACTATTGTATGAACGCAAGAAACTAAAGTGGGACATTGACATTTGCATTTGTAGTAGGAGACATTTCTTTAATTGGTGCGGGAATAAGTGTTGGTTGTTGGAACTTACGACTTTTAATTACACTGTGAACTGAAAGGAAAGAACCGTGGGTAATAGTAGCTGTAGGGCCATTTCTGGACGACCAGATTCGTGTGGATGGTACGTTGAGAGTGACTATGACATTTGTGTTTAATGTGAGATACAGTTTACTGTTCAGTGCGTGTTCAAAATGCCGCTTTGAGTGACCTAAAGACTTTCGTCCCGGTAGCCATGGGAGAGCTTTGACACTGAGACAGTGTTTCTAGGAAAACTATCAGCAACTTTTTGAGCCCAAGACAATCACAGAATGAAACGTTTCCGTGTGACTCGCAATATAGGGAATAATGTATTTGTAATTGTGTAAAATTTGTAAAATTTTTTTTATATGTTTCTTTCCTGAAGGGACAGCAAGTGTAATTGTATTTCATTAATGTATGTGTTTAGAATAGTTAGTGTGTTTTTTTGTTTGTTCTGGGTTATCAAGTTCACGTAGCATGTTTATTAGAATATTTGGTACAATGATGCTTTAATTATTAGCCAGTGGCGTAATACTAACATAGCGGCTCTTGTTGCATTGGTCAGTAAGGTTGTCACAGGGGACAAGAGTTTGCATTGCACAACAAATATCAGAATTAACTGATGCATTTTGATGTCGTGGACAGTAATGATCTTGTTGGTGTGTTTACTGAAGCCACTTAATTGCATTATCGCAGTGGTGATATTTCACATTAAAGTGTAATGAAGGCTAGTCGAAATGCAAGTTCTTGTCGTCTAACTGTGTAACAACAGAGAAATGAGCAGTAGAGTAAGATACGAGAGCTATTGGTGGATTCAAGCACTTATTGCTAACTATTTACTGCATGTATTGATCAAAGTTGATGGACTGACTAGCTCAGCAGCAGGTATTTGTACTGGTAGACAAGGATAAGGTTAAACTCACAGTCGAGTAGTGGTGGCAATTGCTTAAGTGATGATAGTTAATTAGGTATGACATGATGTCTTAGATGGACTATATTACGTAACCAGTATGTAACTTGTGGTACATTTCATTGTTTTTTTCTCAGTTTAATTTATCTGTGGGTTTGATGTACATTTTAGAGTAATGGTATGGAGCCTGATATTCTACATGTAACTAGTGTACGCACATTTTTTTTTTCCTTTTGTTGATTTTGTTTTGTATTTAGACATTTCCGTGTAAAGATTATTACAACGCAATTTATGAATGTCAGATTACTTGTTCTGTGTTTGGACGGTGAGCTATTTAAAATTTTATGAGCACAACTAGTACTTTTTTAATTTGTTTTAGAATTATTGAAGTTTGGATTACTCCAAAAATAACGGAGATCCCGGTAACTAAGCAAATTTTTATCTCACCATTATTTTTTATTTGTATGATGTAATGTTTTATTTGTCATTTGGACTGATGTAAATTTGTATGTGTACGTTACTCCGGATTGTGGACAGTACAATAATGCAACAACTGTGTCAATAATTTGGTAAAGTAACAGCATTTGGTCGTCTATTTGAGGTCACCAGGGGCTAAGGTCTCCTCCTGGTTATTATGATGACTTGCTACGTTTGTTCTAATCCAGCTTTCTTAAAAAAAATGTTCGGAACTACCCTCGTATTGCAAGGATAGTACCGTGCCATTTTTTTCTGCATGGGTAGCCGGTGGTGAAAGGGTACAGTTCCGCCCGACATTGAAAATAGGTACAACATACTTCATTATTCTTGTCAGAACAACACATTTTTTGTAAAAATAACTCAATTTCAATTAATACAGCGAAGCTGGATACCAGTGTAGGAAAGAATGACAATTTATTTATTTAATTGATCACATGTGCACTCCCACAAAATAAATCCCTACATCCAGTTTGGTGAGATCTGTGAAATGAATGAATGTATGGTCGTCTGCTAACCGCAGATAGTGAATGTGAATATATGATCATCTTTGAGACGATCCTTTCGTCACCTTTGGTGGAACCAAAGAGATGAAACTTAACGGAGCTTTGAGCGCCTGAAATGTGGCTGACCAATACGGTAGCATGGTCTTCCCCCACCTCGACAGAGGTGCGAGATGACCTGAAGAACGGCCATGTTTCAGCACTCTGCCGCTGGATCTAGTATTGGTAAGACCTGTCTTAGGCGTGCTCCGTAAGGACAAAAGAGTGGAAACATGGTATGCATGTGAAATACTTAAGAGTAGTTTCGAATAATAATTTCTCTATTTCAGTTGTGTAAATTACTAATAGTCAGATGTGCGTTTCCGTTGCGTAATATTCATACAGAAGAATAATTTGTAACTTAATTCTGAGTACTAGAGTTCATGTTACTCGATAAACAAGAATGAATCCACTCGCTTGGCAGACCACTCATCTTGCAGGCCTGACTGCTTGATGCCACAGTATGAGCAAGGCATGTGGGTGCCTCTCATAGTTAGTCTAATTCTGAAGACGACGCTCATAGTAGCGTCGAAACCGGGTCAATTTTGACTTAATATTTGTGACCGAGGGCTTATTTGTTACAATATGGGATCCATTTGTTGCCCCCCACACGTCGAGATGGTATTCCACTTCTCCCCACGTATTCACCAACGTTTCAGGTGTAGCTGTCCCAACTGCCGCGACGATTCTTTCCCATAAACGATTGAAGTCTCTGATTGTTTCACTGTGCACAATATTTTTTTTTGTGGTCCCAAAAAAAGTCCAGTGGTATTAAGTCTGTACTTCGTCGTGGCCAAGGCATTGGGCCAGCCCTGCCTCTCTACCTTCCTGGGAAGCAAGTGTCAAGAGTCTCACGCACATGGTTATTGTAATGAGGTGGGGTGCGATCATGTTGGAAAAATACAAGTCCTTTTTCCGCCTCAATATTGTCCATTTGGGGAAAGACGTACTCAACATGCCACAGGAAACATCCCCATTTTTTTTTCAACAAAAATGAAAGGACCGGTCACACGGTCTTCCATCAAACTGCACCAGAGATTAAGTTTGGGATACTGACATTGATGCTGAATAACTTCATGTGGATGCTCTGCCCCCCAGATTCTGCAGGTATGACAATTAACTGTTGCACTGGCATGAAATTTCTGTTGTGGAGTGCACATTGTTGCTGCGTTGCTCTGCACTTCACTGCACGCACACGTGGACTGAACTGAGGCAACAGAAAAAAAAACCAGCACTGGTGCCGTCTCAAGGTCAAGCAGAGTTGCCAACTGCAGGGGAGCCAAACTTTGAAAGTTGATGAATCAAACACCAAAAACTACGATGGTGTACGTCACTTTGTACAAATGCTAGGAGACAGTGAAACTAGGGTGCTCTTTTTCAAACACCCTGTATAGTTGGACGCCTGCACTTGTTGTGAGAGAAGTAATTATAGGTCGCGCAGGATACGGTGGCTGATGTGCAGTGACCAGTTTTTGTCAAAAGCGCTGGGCGAGTTAATTCGTTTGTTCAGAAGGGGGGGCCGTTAAGTGTTCTCCACCTTTCAGTCGGTCAGCGATGATAGAACTGAGGCGCACATCCTGCAATCTTTCTACAACGATTTTACAGAAAACTGTTCTGTAAAAAAAATAATTCTTGCTTTACTCATAGCTTTATATGTCAGGTTCATCATCATGTGCCCATCATTTCGTTAATGGCCATAGTTATTGTGATATTTATGTAAAAGTAAGGCAATACGCGAAATTCGGATAAGTGTACAATGCGAAACAGAGGTCGCTAGGATTTTGCGTTTGGTGCATATTACACAATATGTTGCAGTGTACGAAATTTAGCTAACATATTGAATTTTTCTTTAGACTTAGGTAATCTATCTGTCACGAATCTCGAGAAAATCAAAATCACGCTCATTTCTGATCGCTCTGGGTCAACGATAAAGCCAGAGTGAAATATCCACAATGTTCCTCATATTTCGTAAACGGTTTCAGATATAGAAATGAGATTTTGGCAAATAATAGCACGCAGAGAGGAGAGTATTGTTGTTGTGTAAAACTTCATTATCTTCTGTTTTAGGCCACTAACTACAGACGTTTTCCGTGAAAGAATGTAATTTTTCAGGGCCATCGATAGCTGGTGAAACGAGAAATGTTATGGGTTTTGGAACAACGTGTGTGGAAACTTTACACCTTTTTTGTTCCGAGGGTGTGCTTTTTCGTAAGCTCTGCACAACATACTACTGAGGTGAGGCAGTGTAAACTCCATTGTGTTTTGGCAAAAGTAGCAGATTTTGATATGACAACCAGAGAAATTTGTTGGTTTTACTCAAAATTTGCCATTCATGGGGCTTCTCAGAATGTCACATTTGGCTAACAAGCCAGGCGAAAATAAATCGCAGCATTTTCGACGTAATTCTTTTTAGAAACTAACGAAACCAGAGGTGAGAGTAGATCATTTCGAATGGTCACTATGCAAGTGTGGGCATGCAGGGTCTCCACTTAATATTTACAAAAAATGTGAGTGTAGTCTTCAGTTTAGAACGGCACTTTCCCCTACAGCGCTCTGAGCGAACCCCCCCTCCCCCTCCCAATGCCGCTCTCCTCACACTCCCCCAGCCGACTGTGCATCTAGTGGCCACAGTATTTTGAGCACATTATATTTGTGGGTGAAGTATGGACATAGAGTGGCGGTGCTGAAGTGCGCAATTGAATCTCTGTTGTCGAAATGGCATTTTCAGGATGTCCAGGTATTGTAAGTGAAGATAGCGAATACACTTCTGGTCACAGTAGAGAGTATTCAAGAAGATAGCGAACCGATTGTTCTGTACTGACAAGTTACTCTGTAACTGCAATATATGATCTGAAGATGGGCAGCTAGCCCGAAACCGTCATTGAAAATAAAAAATAGCGATCAAAGACTGAAATGCCATATTTTTATTTAATGAACGATCGTGTAAATCCCATTAAGACAATCATGTCTAGTTTTCATATTTAAGAAGAGTAGGTAACTAAAGAATTGGAAGAGGAGTATGAGGTGTGGTTCTAAAATAACAGGACTGTTGCTGCAAAGCATTTCATTTAAAAAACATACATCTTTAGTTATTGTTATCCTCAGTATATTCCCCTCCTCCGCCCCTACAACGCCCCAGGCGGATTTTCCATTGATGGAAACAGTGCTGGAATTCTCTGCAGGCCACTTGTTCTTTCACTGCTTCAACGGACTGAAATATTGTTCCTTTTAATACAGATTTGATCTTGGAAAACAGATAAAAGTTCAGCTGAATAAGATACGCGGTCCAACACTGCCATCTGTACTTCTCTAGAAACCCCTTAGCAGACTGCGCGGTATGAGGCGGGGCGTTGTCTCGATGCAGCATCCGTCACTGGTTCTTGCACAATTCGTGTCGCTTTTTTCTGATTTCCTCACAAAGTTGAGTAACAACCTACACACAACTCTATGAATATCGGAAAAAGTCATCATCATCGATTTTAATCTTCACTCATTCGAGATTTTTCCGCTCTCGGTGAAAAGTGCCACTTCCACTGTTTGGACTGGCGCTTAGTTTCTTCATCATAAGTGAAAAACCGAGAACCGTCACCTTTTGTCACTCTTTCCAAGAAATCAGGATCATTTTTAATGGTATTCAAACTGGCTGTACAAATTTTAATTAATTTGTGGTAAGGTCCTATGGGACCAAACTGCTCAGGTCATCGGTTCCTAGGCTTACACACTACTTATTCTAACTTAAACTAACTTACACTAAGGACAACAACAAACAGCCGTGGCAGAGGAAGGATTCGAACCTCCGACGGGGGCAGCCACGCGAACCGTGACAAGGTGCCGAAGATCGCGCGGCTACCCCGTGCGTCACAAACATTTTCACGAGCTTCTTCTTGTTCGATCATGAGAATGTTCCGCACGTCTCGCACATATTTTTCTCATGTTAACTGGTCACATAAAATTCCACTTACGCATCATTTGTCGATTCCTACAGTTTCAGTAATCGATGAAATACTCACCCGGTGGTCGAATGGAATCACACTCTTTCTTTTTTGATGTTTCCGTCCGTTTTCGGTGCTGAAGTGCGCCATGGACTTGAGATCCTTGAACGTTTTCTAGGCCATCTTGGAAACGCTTGGCCCACTCAGAACTCGTATCTTCAGTAGTAATTCTTCCGAGGGCATGCTGCTCTACTGTATGGTTCAATTATGATCGCATCCTCTTGCGTAAAACATTCCGGTGGTAAAATAGTCCCTCTTCGGATCTCCAGGCGGGGAGTACTCAGGAGGATGTCGTCATCAAGAGAAACATTATACAGAGACCAGACTGCAGCTATAAGAGTGGCGTGAAAGAGAAGCAGTGGTTGAGAAGGGGTTGAAGCCTGTCCACAGTGTTATTCAAACTGTATACTGACCAAGCAGGAAAGGAAAATTAAGAAAATTTTGGAGTAGGAATTAAAGTTCAGGAAGAAGTAATAAACACTTTGAGGTTTGCCGATCACATTGTAACTCTGTCAGACACAGAAGAGAACTTGAAAGAGCAGCTGAATGGGATTGACGGTATCTTGAAAAGAGGATATAAGATGAACAGCAACAAAAACAAAACAAAGATAATGGGATGTAGTTGAATTAAGTCAGACGATGTCGAGGGAATTAGACTAGAAAATGAGACACTTGGAGTTGTAGATTTGTTTTGCTATTTGGGCGGCAAAATAACTGATGATGACCGAGGTTGAGAGGATATAAAATGTAGACTGTCAAACGCAAGAAAGTGTTTCTGGAGGAGAGAAATCTATTAATATCGAGTATAGATGTAAGTGTTAGGAAGTCTTTTCTGAAGGTATTTGTCTGGAGTATAGCCATGTATGGAAGTGAAATATGGACGATAAGCAGTTGACACAAGAAGGGAATATATGCTTTTGAAATGTGGTGTTACAGAAGACTGCTGTAGATGGACAGATCACGTAATTAACGAGGAGGTACTGAATACAACTTGAGGGTATAACACTACCGTCTGCTATACCATAACCTTAAAGTTGGAGGCAGGTCGTGAAATAAAACTATCTTGTTAAAACAATTATGGTATAAAGCAACAGAGCAGTGTTACCCTCTGAGAGGAATTTCGTTATGTTGACCGTGTTGTACCTAACGGAGGTGACTTAATGGAAATGAAAGTCAGAATTACGTAAATATTTAAACAGTAACAAACAATATTTTACCTATCTCCACTGTTCAAGGAATAAAGAAAACGGTCGCCAGCCTAATTAGCCAAGAGAATGACTGGAATTCTTGTTCAAGAAAATAGGTATGAGTAACTTTAACGGACAAACACAACCTATACTTTGCCACACGAGAGTGCAGTGAACTCTGGCACCTGAATGCAGTATGTTCACGTTAAGGTTGCAGCTACCAGATCAGAACAAACTATTTGCATAAATATAACAGATAACAAAACACACTATTACCTTGAGGACTTAGTCAAACTGAATGATCTCAATAACGTTACTCTTAATATTCACTGTAGAATCGTAAATTGGGTATAGGTTTAGTATTACTTTTCAAACAAATTCCTATTTGACATGAAATATGGATATGGTTCACAGCAAATTTATGAACTGGTCATAGGTTAAGTCTCTCTCAGCTAAATACTTTTCTATTAGAATGAATGTTAAATGTATTTCACTAACAAGCAATTTCTCACTGAATTTTAAATAAAAGAAGTTATTGTTTTCATAGGTAGTGGTTTTTCTATTAATTGTTATTTATCATGAACAAAATAGACAAACTGTTGATCCTGTTACACCATTAATATGCACTTTTAATATACAAGGGGAGCCCAATATTGCACAGAATTTCACTTGAATAGCAAGAGTAGTTGAAACTTGCTCTAATTAAGTAACTTTGTGCATTTGAACTACTTTCAGTGGAGGGGGGCCCTTAATCTTCACCACTGTAGCAGATCATACTAAGCACACTTTCAGTACACTAAAGAAACAAGCCCTTAACAAGTATGAAAATGTACCCTTCAACGGTATTACTTCTCAACTCTTACTGCAGTAGAACACAACTTGATGTGCTTATAAGACAATAGCTCACCTTTGGTTGATTTTCAACAAACTGCACTGTAATCATTTACGAAGCAAAACTTTATAAGCCTCAGTTATGAGAACTTTCACTTTATAAGTTGGCAACAAAATTTTAATAAGCAGTTTTAATAGAAAAATTATTTTCAGCAAGCATTATTTACTGTATTACTCAGTTCTGCTAAAACACTGAGCTTTAATGTTGTTTCAGTAAGGACACTCGGTAATCACTTTAGCATGGGAAGGACCCTAAGTGGTTGTGTGATTAGGGATAAAAAATCAAGGTAGGTATAAGAATTCGATTATAAGTTACCTTATATTTGTGCACACTAAAACATGCAATGAGCTGATCCTTCACCATACATTTCTACTATTCCTTGGTTCCTTTTCAGTGACTGCGCAATTTGGTGACGATTGCATGTTGGTAGGTGGATTTGTAGGTAGAATTGCTGGACTCTGTCATTTCTTGGTGGCGATGATAGATATCAATTCCAGAATAGTTCTAGCTCTTTATCCATCCATCCGAGGCATTGGAAAGCGGCACGGAAAGCCTCTCTCGGCACCAGCACAATATACAACTTTTACATGAGCAGTTGACAGTTTGGTCGCTCGTCCCCGACTGACTATTTGTTCCATGTTTCTATCCATGTCCACCACGTTTTGCGCGCGCTACAGAGTTCCGTTCCTGAAGGGAACCACACCACCTTTTACATGCAAAATAAGTAAGAACCGTAAGTGAAGGTCAGCAGTTTACATAACAGCAACCAAACATATTAAATAAAATAGAACTTTTGCATATATTGACATTTCTACAAAAAGTTATTCACACAGAAATTACAATTATATACAGTAAGTTTTGTCTCCCTCCAAATGAGACAAAGAATTTAAATGATAGATGCACTACATTGCATAGAATTAAACCATGACATCAAAGTTTTTACAAAGGAAAGAGCAAACACCTTTGTGCTATTAATGCAATCATACAATATTTACAATATCTTAATGATAGAATGTTGAACAAAACAGAAAGAAAAATGAATCAAAAAAAGGTATGTAGTGTCTAAGCTATGGTGTTACAAGGGGCAAGAAATATGAGGCACACTTGAATAAAAGAAGGGATCGGTTGATAGGAAACATCCTGACACACTAAGGAACCACCAGTTTATTATTGGACGGTTGTAAGGGTGGGTAAAAATCGTAGATGGAGACCAAGAGATGAATACAGTAAGCAGATTCAGATATGTTGTAATAGTTATTCGGAGATGAAGAGGCTTTCATAGAACAGAGAAGCATGGAGAGATCCACAAAAGACTTTTCCGACTAAAGACAAAAACAACTACAAAAAAAAAAGGTTCAAATGACTCTGAGTACTATGGGACTTTACATCTGAGGTTATCAGTCCGCTAGAACTTAGAACTACTTAAACTGAACTAACCTAAGGACATCACACACATCCATGCTCGAGGCAGGATTCGAACCTGCGACCGTAGCAGTTGCGCGGCTCCGGACTGAAGCGCCTAGAACCGCTCGGCCACCGCGGCCAGCAACAACAACTACAAAAACAACAACAATAACACTCTCTTCAAGAAATTAGGATCATTTTTAATGATTATCAAAGTGTCACTACAAACATCTTCACGAGGTTCTTTTTGTTAGATTGTGAGAAATTTCGGCAAGAGTTTCTCACACGCTTTTCTCGTGTTAAACTGGTTATTTAGAATTTGCCTTATACATTCTTTGTCAATTCCTATAGTTTCAGTAATCGATCAGTTACTCATCTTACGGTCAAATCGAATCAGATTACCTATTTTTCGATATTTTCATCCGTTTTTGATGTTGAAGTGAGTCTCGGGCGTAGGTTTCAGTAGCAGTTTTTCCAAGTTTCAGACGAAACTTTACGACGATTTGTTGCTTCATTATTATTCGTTATTATTGTCATTTTTGCAGCTAAACGAAAGCCACCGCCATACTTGTCTACAGACTCCAGAGATGCAGCATTCTACCGAGAAGCCTGGCGGTAAAAGAAAGGAAGATGGCACTATAGACACACACGCTGTATGTTGTTTTGTTGTTTTTAAGTCAGAGTGGCAGGACTTGCCGCCATCTTAAATGGCCCGAAACATTACGAGACCACTGTTTGCGATTGTTTATTGTTCATTATTTCATTGTGTGCACGCAACAGCTGTTTCACATTCTAAAAATTATAGTGCTTGCACGAATAACATAGTGTAAGGAAGGTTATTTCTAAGGTTTTTCTGTTCTTGAATGCGCATTTGCTCTAGAAATATGATACATTTGGCTTCATTAATCTAACTGGTTTTTGTTGATGCATTTTCAGTAAACAAGAAGAGAAGGATGTGATGTGAAAACAAGCCTTCGTAATTAATTTAATTCCACTTTTACTATGTTTGTATCGATAGCAAATGAAGCTCGAACTTCGAAACAAATGCTTGTTTGCTTACTGGTACTGCTTTTTGTTCGTCATATTTTCAGCTTTCCACTCGTATGCACAACATTTTTTATGCTCACGATTGCAAAAAAATTACTCACGTCTTCTTTGTTAGCCCATAAAAGTGTTCAATGAGGAAAAAAGCAAGGCGTGCTGTCGTATCTTGTGCATGTCAACACAGTGAACAACAATTGAAGTATCAGAGAAGCAGAACTGCATAGAGGTATACTTCCACGCAGAATGTTATTATGGTTGATGCAGCTCTCCATGCTACTCTATCCTGTGCAAGCTTGTGTAAAAACCAACTAGTGCTACATGTATAGCTGCCTCGTATAAGTACAGTTAATCTTTTTGAGAATAGATGTCTTATGACTCAATTAATCTACTCGTTTATATTAATGAAAATTACTTAAATAAACGAAATCTGATTGGGAACCAAAAATAAGAATTCTACATCTACATCTACATTCATACTCCGCAAGCCACCTGACGGTGTGTGGCGGAGGGTACCTTCAGTACCTGTATCGGTTCTCCCTTCTATTCCAGTCTCGTATTGTTCGTGGAAAGAAGGATTTTCGGTATGCCACTGTGTGGGCTCTAATCTCTCTGATTTTATCCTCATGGTCTCTTCGCGAGATATACGTAGGAGGGAGCAATATACTGCTTGACTCCTCGGTGAAGGTATGTTCTCGAAACTTCAACAAAAGCCCGTACCGAAATACTGAGCGTCTCTCTTGCAGAGTCTTCCACTGGAGTTTATCTATCAACTCCGTAACGCTTTCGCGATTACTAAATGATCCTGTAACGAAGCGCGCTGCTCTCCGTTGGATCTTCTCTATCTCTTCTATCAACCCTATCTGGTACGGATCCCACACCGGTGAGCAGTATTCAAGCAGTGGGCGAACAAGTTTACTGTAACCTATTTTCTTTGTTTTCGGACTGCATTTCCTTAGGATTCTTCCAGCGAATCTCTGTCTGGCATCTGCTTTACCGACGATTGACTTCATATGGCCATTCCATTTTAAATCACTCCTAATGCCTACTCCCAGATAATTTATGGAATTAACTGCTTCCAGTTGCTGACATGCTATATTGTAGCTAAATGATAAAGGATCTTTCTTTCTATGTATTCGCAGCACATTACACTCGTCTACATTGAGACTCAATTGCCATTCCCTGCGCCATGCGTCAATTCGTTGCAGATCCTCCTGCATTTCAGTAAAATTTTCCATTGTTACAACCTCTCGATATACTACAGCATCATCCGCAAATGCCTCAGCGAACGTCCGATGTTCTCCACAAGGTCATTTATATATATTTTGAATAGCAACGGTCCTACGATACTCCCCTGCGGCACACCTGAAATCACTCTTACTTCGGAAGACTTCTCTCCATTGAGAATGACATGCTGCGTTTTGTTATCTACGACCTCCTCAATCCAATCACACAATTGGTCTGATAGTCCATATGCTCTTACTCTGTTCATTAAACAACTGTGTGGAACTGTATCAAACGCCTTGCGGAAGTCAAGAAACACGGCATCTACCTGGGAACTCGTGTCTATGGGCCTCTGAGTCTCGTGGACGAATAGCGCAAGCTGGGTTTCACAAGATCGTCTTTTTCGAAACCCATGCTGATTACTACAGAGTAGATTACTAGTCTCCAGGAAAGTCATTATACTCGAACATAATACGTGTTCCAAAATTCTACAACTGATCGACGTTAGAGATATAGGTCTATATTTCTGCACATCAGTTCGATGTCCCTTCTTCCGGAGAAATCAAAATGTAAGCATGGTAAGCTTTTACCATAATCTACTCGAGTTCAATAATAGGAATAAGCAGATGTGGAAAAATGACATTAATGATCGATAATTATATTCTAGCTCCAGGATGGTTGAACTAAAACAAAATCAACCACTTGTATGTTTGTTCTAGAAGTATGGATCAGTTGAAACATCAAGAATTTAAAAAGGGTGCAAAAAAATTGGAGACAAGCATAATAAGAGGATTGCTACTTTTACTGCAAATAACATTGAAATTATAGCGCTAGATCAATGCCAAGATGCTTCACTTGAAGCATTCGATGACTTCATTCTTGAAAATCACGATATGATTAAAATATATTTCACTAGAAGTAGACACAAAGGAATAATTTTTTTATATAGCTGAAACTTATTCAAAAATACCAAAACTGTTAGTCAGAGACAATATCAGTTTTTTAAGTTTACAAATCTTTAACATAATGCACCGCTTCAGCAACTATGAGTTGTTGAGACAATAAGAAATTCAGTCTTCAGTTGCAAGGTAAAATTTTTAGTTTACCTAGGTTTCGATGCCAATAATGGTATCTTCTTCAGAACAAATAAATTAACCCATACAGATATATATTAAACATTGAAATGCATCATCAGATTTCACAATAAGCAAAATCGTGATACTAACAAAAATTAAATTATTTTGAGGGCCAAACGTTGGCCATGTCACAGAATAAAAATAATACAGAATAAAGACGCATAATCATAAGATGATGTCTGTCAATACTGAAAACAATAAGAAAGATGTAGACACAGCTACGCTGGGCCAGGAATGAGGGTCACACGTAAGCAACAAGGAAACTACGCGTCACGAGTAGTTCCGCGGCGAGGCTGGGCCAGCGTCCAGTGCTAGAGACAAGCTGTCTCAAAATTACTTTGCGCACGTAAATTGTAAACAAAATGTGACAGGAAACAGTCCTGCAAATGGACAAATTCCTACCTATGGTACAGTACATTAAACGATTTTCCTAAGAACTACCTACTAAGTCAGAGCAAGAAAATTTACATTCTAATATTATAATAAGAGGGCGAAATCCCACTACAGTAACTAATAAATTAGTATGGGACACACAGGCGTGTGAAGAATGAAATATCTTGAACATAAAACACGCAAATTAAGAAACACCTTTGCAACTGGTGTCATTACCAGTATAATACAAAGTATATGGAGACACAATGTACAAACACACTATAATACAGGGGCAAAGCAGATATGAAACAGCATCGGCTATTCGAAGCGGACCGTGGGTCAACTCCACTGGAGTAAAGGTTGAAATCCTTCGAAATAATTTCTATTTTTAGTTGCAGCTGATCATTAAGTAAATTTTCTCTTTCAATAATAAGTTGTTTAAAAATTTGCAATTCTTCAAGGGGTTCTAACTTACATCCTTTGAATTTATTATGCAAAAGTTCAGCATCTTTTAGAGCCTTGGGAGCATGGGCCATTTGGACAAGATGTTCAGCAAATGTAGATCCTCATGTTCCATCACCGCTTTTAGTCGCCAGATGCTCTTTAAACCTAACAGACAGGGCCCTTCCTGTGTGGCCAATGTAATAACAGGGACATTCATACCACCCTTTCCAGGTCAGGTACCCACAATCAAGACCAGACAAAGAAATACATATCAGTTTCCTATATAGGTAACATATCCTACAAGCCCCCCCCCCCCCCCCCTTGAACCATGGACCTTGCTGTTGGTAGGGAGGCTTGCGTGCCTCAGCGATACAGATGGCTGTCCCGTATATGCAACCACAACAGAAGGGTATCTGATGAGAGGCCAGACAAACGTGTGGTTCCTGAAGAGGGGCAGCAGCCTTTTCATTAGTTGCAGGGGCAACAGTCTGGATGACTGACTGATCTGGCCTTGTAACACTAACCAAAACGGCCTTGCTGTGCTGGTTCTGTGAACAGCTGAAAGCAAGGGGAAACTACAGCCGTAATTTTTCCCGAGGGCATGCAGCTTTACTGTATGGTTAAATGATGGCTTCCTCTTGGGTAAAATATTCCGGAGGTAAAATAGTCCCCCATTCGAATCTCCGGGCGGGGACTACTGAAGAGGACGTCGTTATCAGGAGTAAGAAAACTGACGTTCTACGGCTCGGAGCGTGGAATGTCAGAAAATTTAAAAAGGGAAATGGATAGGTTAAAGTTAGATATAGTGGGAATTAGTGAAATTCGGTGGCAGGAGGAACAAGACTTTTGGTCACGTGAATACAGGGCTATAAATACAAAATCAAATAGGGGTAATGCAGGAGTAGGTTTAATAATGAATTAAAAAATGGGAATGCGGGTAAGCTACTACAAACAACATAGTGAACGCATTATTGTGGCAAAGATAGACACAATGCCCGTGCCTACTACAGTAGTACAAGTGTATATGCCAACTAGCTCTGCAAATGATGAAGAAATAGATGAAATGTTGTTGATGTTGTTGTCTTCAGTCCTGAGACTGGTTTGATGCAGCTCTCCATGCTACTCTATCCTGTGCAAGCTTCTTCATCTCCCAGTACTTACTGCAACCTACATCCTTCTGAATCTGTTTAGTGTAGTCATCCCTTGGTCTCCCTCTACGATTTTTACCCTCCACGCTGCCCTACAATGCTAAATTTGTGATCCCCTGATGCCTCAGAACATGTCCTACTAACCGGTCCCTTCTTTTTGTCAAGTTGTGCCACATACTTCTCTTCTCCCCAATTCTATTCAATACTTCAGCATTAGTTATGTGATCTACCCACCTAATCTTCGGCATTCTTCTGTAGCACCACATTTCGAAAGCTTATATTCTCTTCTTGTCCAAACTATTTATCGTCCATGTTTCACTTCCATACATGGCTACACTCCATACAAACACTTTCAGAAACGACTTCCTGACACTCAAATCTATACTCGATGTTAACAAATTTCTCTTCTTCAGAAAAGCTTTCCACGCCATTGCCAGTCTACATTTTATACCTTCTCTACCTCGACCATCATCAGTTATTTTGCTCCCCAAATAGCAAAACTCCTTTACTACTTCAAGTGTCTCATTTCCTAATCTAATTCCCTCAGCATCACCCGACTTAATTCGACTACATTCCATTATCCTCGTTTTGCTTTTGTTGATGTTCATCTTATATCTTCCTTTCAAGACACTGTCCATTCTGTTCAACTGCTCTTCCAAGTCCTTTGCTGTCTCTGACAGAATTACAATGTCATCGGCGAACCTCAACGTTTTTCTTTCTTCTCCATGGACTTTAATACCTACTTCGAATTTTTCTTTTGTTTACTGCTTGCTCAATATACACATTGAATAACATTGTGGAGAGGATGCAACCCTGTCTCGCTCCCTTCCCAAACGCTGCTTCCCTTTCATGCCCCTCGACTCTTATAACTGTCATCTGGTTTCTGTGCAAATTGTAAATAGCCTTTCGCTCCCTGTATTTTACCCCTGCCACCTTTAGAATTTTAAAGAGAGTGTTCCAGTCAACATTGTCAAAAGCCTTCTCTAAGTCTACAAATGCTAGAAATGTAGGTTTGCCTTTCCTTAATCTATTTTCTAAGATAAGCCGTAGGGTCAGTATTGCCTCTCGTGTTCCAACATTTTTCTGCGGAAATGTACGATGAGAAAAAAGAAATTATTCAGGTAGTGAAGGGAGACGAAAATTTAATAGCCATGGGTGACTGGAATTCGAGAGTAGGAGAGAAGGAAACATAGTAGGTGAATATGGATTGGGGGTAAGAAATGAAAGAGGATGCCGTCTGGTAGAATTTTGCACAGAGCATAACTTAATCATAGCTAACACTTGGTTCAAGAATCATAAAAGAAGTGTGTATACGTGGAAGAATCCTGGAGGTACTAGAAGGTATCAGATAGATTACATAATGGTAAGACAGAGACTTAGGAACCAGGTTTTGAACTGTAAGACATTTCCAGGGGCAGATGTGGACTCTGAACACAGTCTATTGATTATCAACTGCAGATTAAAACTGAAGAAACTACAGAAAGGTGGGAATTTAAGGAGGTGGAACCTGGATAAACTGACTAAACCAGAGGTTGTACAGAGTTTCAGTTAGAGCATAAGGGAACAGTTGACAGGAATGGGGGAAAGAAATTCAGTAGAAGAAGATTGGGTAGCTCTGAGGGATGAAGTAGTGAAGGCAGCAGAGGATCAAGTAGGTAAAAAGACGAGAGCTACTAGAAATCCTTGGGTAACAGAACAAATATTGAATTTAATTGAGGAAAGGAGAAAATATAAAAATGCAGTAAATGAAGTAGGCTAAAAGGAATACAAATGTCTCAAAAATGAGATCGACAGGAAATGCAAAATGGCTAAGCAGGGATGGCTACAGGACAAATGTAAGGATGTAGAGGCTTATCTCACTAGGGTCAAGATAGATACTTGCTACAGGAAAATTAAAGAGACCTTCGGAGAAAAGAGAGCCACTTATATGAATATCAAGAGCTCAGATGGCAACCCAGTTCTAAGCAAAGAAGGGAAAGCAGAAAGCTGGAAGAAGTCTATAGAGGGTCTATACAAGGAAGGTGTACTTGAGGACAATATTATAGAAATGGAAGAGGATGTAGATGAAGATGAAATGGGAGATACGATAGTGCGTGAAGAGTTTGACAGGGCACTGGAAGACCTGAGTTGAAACAAGGCCCCGGGAGTAGACAACATTCCATTAGAACTACTGATGGCCTGGGGAGAGCCAGTCCTGCAAAACGCTACCATCTGGTTAGCATGATATATGAGACAAGCGAAATACCCTCAGACTTCAAGAAGGATATAGTAATTCCAATCCCAAAGAAAGCAGGTGTTGACAGATGTGAGAACTACAGAACTATCAGTTTAATAAGTCACAGCTGCAAAATACTAATTTGAATTCTTTAGAGATGAATAGAAAAACTGGTAGAAGCTGACCTCGGGGAAGGTCAGTTTGGATTCTATAGAAATGTTGGAACACGTGAGGCAATACTGACCTTGCGACTTATCTTAGAAGAAATATTAAAGAAAGGCAAACCTATTTTTCTAGCATTTGTACACTTAGAGAAAGCTTTTGACAATGTTGACTGGAATACTCTCCTTCAAATTCTGAGGGTTGCAGGGTAAAATACAGAGAGCGAAAGGCTATTTACAATTTGTACAGAAACCAGATAGCAGTTATAAGAGTCGAGGGGCATGAAAGTGAAGCAGTGGTTGGGAAGGGAGTGAGACAGGGTTGAAGGCTCTGCCGATGTTATTCAATCTCTATTTGAGCAAGCAGTGAAGGGAACAAAAGAAAAATTCGGTGTAGGTATTAAAATCCATGGAGAAGAAATAAAAACTTGAGGTTCGCCGATGACATTGTAATTCTGTCAGAGACAGCAAAGGACTTGGAAGAGCAGTTGAACAGAATGGACAGAGTCTTGAAAGGAGGATATAAGATAAACATCAACAAAAGCAAAACGAGGATAATGAAATATAGTTGAATTAAGTCGGGTGATGCTGAGGGAATTAGGTTAGGAAATGAGACAAAGTAGTAAAAGGAGTTTTCCTACTTGGGGAGCAAAATAACTGATGATGATCGAAGTAGAAAGGATACAAAATGTAGACTGGCAATGGCGTGGAAAGCGTTTCTGAAGAAGAGAAATTTGTTAACATCGAGTATAGATTTAAGTGACAGGTAGTCGTTTCTGAAAGTATTTGTATGGAGTGTATCCATGTATGGAAGTGAAACATGGACGATAAATAGTTTGGACAATAAGAGAATATAAGCTTTCGAAATGTGGTGCTACAGAAGAATGATGAAGATTAGGTGGGTCGATCACATAACTAATTAGGAGGTATTGAATAGAATTGGGGAGAAGAGGAGTTTGTGGCACAACGTGACAAGAAGATGAGACCGTTTGGTAGGACATGTTCTGAGGCATCAGGGGATCACAAATTTAGCATTGGAGGGCAGCGTGAAGGGTAAAAATCGTAGTGAGAGGCCAAGAGATGAATACACCAGAAGGATGTAGGTTGCAGTAAGTACTGGGAGATGAAGAAGCTTGCACAGGATAGAGTATCATGGAGAGCTGCATCAAACCAGTCTCAGGACTGAAGACCACAAGAACATTCTACAAGGTAGGTCGTTTATTGAAAACCTAGGGTGTAGAACAATCTTAAAAAGAATTTAGTCCATTCTCTTAATAAAGGTACTGATAAATCATCCCTGTCAGGTGTATATAAGATCACTTGTGCTGAATATAGCTCCGTTTACGTTGTTCATCTTGTTTCCAGTACTGACAGACATAATCTTATTATTATGCACCTTTATTGCCTATTAGTTTTATTCTGTGACATGGCCAACGCTTGGCCCTCAAAATAACTTAATTTTTGTAAGTATCATGATTTTCCTTATTATGAAATCATTAGATTCATGTACATTTCAATTTTTAATGTATGCCCATATGGGTTAATTTACAGGTTCTGAAGAAGGTACCATTATTGTCATCTAGGCCGAGGTAAACAAAAGATTTTACCTTGAAACTGAAGGCTGAACTACTTATTGTCTCAATATTTTAAGTGTTTTCAGACAGGATTACACAAATTTAAATCATTTAGCACACGTTTGTTGGGAGAGATTTAAAGATTTATACTTTTCTTAAAGAAATTTGTTGTAAATGCAGGAATGATCATTTTGGATTTCTTACGATAGGCATGACTAGACAGCCAAATGAAGGTAAGTTCAGAGATAAAATACAAAAATTTCTAAGAAGATGAGGTGAACGAATCACTCTTCAGACATAAACATTAAAAATAATTTGTTAATGTTTTTTCATCTATATTAAATGTTTTCTAATTATGACCCAAAAGTAGTTAAAAAAGCTAAACAAAATAGAAAAAAGTTAACAATTCAAGTTTTTGTAAAAACAATGAAGAACAGAATATGAAAAATATAAGAAATATCAACCTGTTACTGACGCAATGCAAAAAGTAAAAGAAGGAATTGAAGAATTAGGTGATAATGTTCTGAAAGCTATTGAAGAAAATAGAATGAAATGGTTTTATGTCATCATAAATATTTAGAAGAATTTTCACTGATTAAACCATATGAAAGTCCAGAGTGTGATTTTATGTTAACTGAATCAGACATACAAAAGTCTTGAACAAATATGAAGAATCAAGTAAAATTAGAAAAAAGGAAATGCAAGAAGAGACTAAAAGTAGAAAAAAGTTAAAAGATAAAGCTTAGGGTAATACTAAACAAATAAATACAAGAGAAAGAATGTTAGAATTTATCAAGAATAGTGAAGTGGGTTAAAACCTGTTAGTGCATTTAAATTTATTGGTTTTTATCAGTTGAATTCAATGGAGATATGTTAGAAACTGGAGAAAAACAAGATGAAGGCACAATGGACTAATGAATATCTTAAGTAAAAACAGACAACTGTGGATGACACGGGTAAAAAATTTACTGATGTTGAACTGTCAAATTATGGAGATATGTTGTGTCATTCAGGAGCATCATATTCCGAAATTAATCCAAGCAAAATAAAATCAAGTAAAGGTAAAAAAATACAATTAACTGATAAAAGAAACTGCTGATGTCTATTTTCCAAAAGTATATCAAATACCATCAGATCCAGATTTTGCAGATTACACATCGCCAGATGAAGCAGTGGCAGCTGAAACAGGTCTTAGCCGACTCCTAGGTAAATGTTCAATTAAAAAAGTAAAGAGAAATCAGTTGAATATGTTAGGATGAACGATGTTAGAGATTTAATCGACAGATTACCAGTAATTCTTGGAGAAGAATCAGTTGGAAATAAAAATCATTATAATGAAAAAGTACACGCAGATATTAACTAGTAAATTTAGTGATTTCATAATCAACAGTCCAAAAGGAGTTCCATATTTCATAAGGTGTTTTAATAACGTCCCACATACATTTTGGGAAAGTGAATAGTTTGGAAAAGGCTTAGTAAAACGTATAACTAATCAAATTGGAAAGCCTAACATTGGTTTAACACCTTCTGGGTTCCAGTACTATGGTCCAGGTAACCCACTATATACACAAGTATCTGAAACTCTTGAATGTAAAAATCCACTACACAAAACTTGTAAAAAACATGATATTGCATACGGAGTTCATCAAGATATAGGGAAATTGCATGAAGTATGTGAAGAACTTCAAAAGACACCAAAAGAAAGGTTACTTAGCAAGGATGTAAAGTTAGCTGAAAGGCTTCGTTCTGCTGCACTACCATTATAATGTTTGGGAAACAAAAATTAGGTGTGAAAACTGATGTTGATGAAAATGGATGGGGATTATAAAATTAATATTTCCTTACATAAAAATTATTGCATTTAAATGAATATAATGTATGCCAGAATATACAAGGTTGCAAATAGTACTGACAATAATATATATATTGGAAATACAATGGCACAAGTATACTTAAGAGTGGCATGTCATCGAGATAATGTTACAAAAGGAAATCAAAAACCTATTTCAGCTCATATGAGAAATTGAGGAAGCGAAATTTTTAGAACTGAATCTAAACGATCTGTTGTAGTTTTATCAAGGAAAGTAGTTGGAATTGAAGAGCAGAATGAAATAGAAAATTATGATGGATCAGTTTTATTGAATGTACTTTTAGCATATCCTTACAATCATCTAAAACAAGATAAAAACGTAATGTTAAAAGAGATTTTTATCATAGAAATGAACAAGGTCCAGAATAGCATGGAAATGAAAAATAGAAAAAAACTGAGAATGAGAATATATTGTAGGAACTAAAAGCTGTTAAAAGAAGCTTTTGAGGAATTATGTAGAATAGAAATATAAAATTTTCAATAGCACTATTCCAGTGCTATCTATCAAATATTTATCCTTATAATTTTTGATCTATATAAATGAAAAACTTCGACATTGATTATACTTTGCTACCTAGTGGCAAGACTAAACAAAAAGAAATTAAAACTGAACTAAACATTGAACACTTAAATAGCATTGATACAGTTTAACTGATGCACAAAAAAGAGAGATAGAAACAAAGTTTCAAGAGCCCATCAGGGTGATAAGAAGACAGGGGGAAATATTTTTACAACAGGTATTCCTGTTGTAAAAAAAAATTGAAGAAAGGTCAGGGCCACATTACCATACTTAGCACTATTGGTTCGCTATCTGGTGGATCTGCAGCTATTGCAAATGCATTGATAAACAGGAAAAATGCTAATAAAGAATCAGAAAAAGGAAAAAACATAATTTAGCAATGAGGAAGAGAGGAAGTGGACTAAACAAATTACAAGAACTAATCCATATGTATTCTACTGCATTTCAGTATTGAAAAACTTGCTAATCAATTAAAATTCGAATACTTTCATGGTGTAATCATGACTGATAAATTACCTGATCATCCTATAGAATATGAATCTGAAATAGTAAATTTAGATACATCTGATAATGGTGGTACACACTGGATTTGTTATTATAAGAATGAAGATAAGTAATTGGTGCCATTCTGGGGGAAACAAGCAGTTAAATTCTTTTGTCAGCTAAAGATGGCTCTAGACTCTATCTTGGTTCAAGTGAGCTGTACTATAATCAACAACAAATAAAAATTGTAATGCTGTAATTTGTGGTTATTTGTGAGTATTTCCATGAAAACTGTTATCTGATAATTTTAAATTTAATTATATTTTGAATGTAATAAAGGGAAATTTTCGGGAATAAGATAAATAAACGGAATAATGGTAAATAAAAATGGAGACTTAGATAAAATTTAAAGAACATTCGAAAATTTGCAGTCAGATTCAGGTATAGAATAAATAATAGATCCAAAATTAGAAACAAATAATCTAACAGTTTCGAAAAGAATTAGGTACGATTTTTGAAGTAACCAAAGGCTATATCATCTTTAAAGATAGAAGGTTAGTAGGTTTAAAAGATCCAATAAGCAGTTATGATGCACTTACCAAACAATACTTAGGAAAACAGTATGTCACAAAATGTGAATATAAAAGTATTCTAACACAATTAAGAAATTTTGTCACTGAAAGATATTTTAATGAAAAGTTTAATAAGTTTCATAGTGACAAAAACAATTACTGTGTAAAAAAGAAGTAGAAAAGGCTTTTACAGGTTATTTCAGAGACAGATTTAACATCATACTTGAGTTAATTAAGTGATCTTCATAAA
This sequence comes from Schistocerca nitens, assembly GCF_023898315.1. Taxonomy (NCBI): domain Eukaryota; kingdom Metazoa; phylum Arthropoda; class Insecta; order Orthoptera; family Acrididae; genus Schistocerca; species Schistocerca nitens. The sequence goes on along the minus strand of NC_064623.1, from coordinate 141,883,605 downwards.
AGAATACAAATATAAACTGAACTTTACATTTGTTAGGGGTGATGAAATATTAAATTGCACATGTGAGTATGATTCAAAATTAAGAGAATTATATTATTTGGAGCCAATGATGTTGACCCTATACCTACTGATTTTAAAACAGAGATGAAAAGATATAATATTAATCGACAACAAATTTTATATCCAACACAATTCAATAATCCATCACTGGAAATGAAAATTAAAGATAAAATATTTATATCTCTAAATCAATCTGTTAAAACTACCTGTTATAGGTGAATTACTCATGTGGGAAAGGGAAGACATGCACCTAGATGCTTTGGTACAGGGTTCATGGTAGACAAGAGATACGAGAATGGTATAACTGAAATGAAGAGCAGGTCAGAAAGCATATCAACACTGACTTTTCAAGCAGGGAACAACGATGCGTAAACGTTGTTTTCGTCGTCGCCGGCGAATGCTGGTTTACAAATCACTTGTCAATGTGGACGGCACTCTTGGTGCTTCGACATCTTCTGTGAAGGGTAAAAAGAACAAAACAAGAGGAGTAGGTAAAACTACTCAATTTGTTCTTATTAATGGACCTACTTTATTTTGTGGTGCGAGGTTAAATTTTTCCTTAATGAAAGTTTCTTCTTCCTCCAGTTTGGGTAACGGATGGGTAATTGTAGCTTTCGTTGCTTGCAACAATGCAGGAAGAGCCGGTTTAGAATCCTTTGAAACTCGGGAAATCTTAGCCTACCGTACTATTTCTGTTTCCGAGATTATTATTGCTAGTGAGGGTTCCTACCTTTTACCTCATGGGAACAATAATAAATGGGCATGCACCTACAAATGACAATAACAGGAAAGACAAGAAAGTTGCTGATAGTTTCTGGGAAGAGCTAGATGATACACTGAAAAACATACCATATAGACATGTAAAGATACTCTTAGGAGGTTATAATACACAAATTGGAAGGGAGAAGCAACATAAAGGAGTAGTGGGCGAGTACCCTGCACACCAGCGGACAAACAAAAATGGAGAAAGACTAATTGAACTTTGTCGAGAACACAAAATGAGATGGATGACAACACACTTCAGGGCCAAACTGTGTAAGAAAAAGACATGGGCTAACCTATGCACCCGTCTTGGGGAATTCCAAATTGACCACATAGGAATCAGCTGGACAAGTGGTAAAGAGATCATGAACACAAAGTTCAGGAAGAACACAAGAATAGAATCGGATCACTATCTTACAGAAGTTAAGTGCCTTTGGGTTCCAAACAGGGTCAGACTGCGACAGACCAATAGAAGAACAGAAAACATAAAGGTAGACAGAGACAAATTAAGACACAATCGATCCAGATATGAGGAAGGAACTGAATCATTCAATGAATGGAACGACATGAAGCGAAATATGGTGAAACAGGCTGAACTATGGGGAAAGGAAGAAAAGAAACGGAAGCACTGGTGGTGGAACAAGGAATGTGAGGAAGCGGTAGAGACTCGCAGGAAAGCCTGGAGAGACTGGAGAAGCAAGAAAGACCCGGAAAAATGGGACGTTTTCTCAGGAGCAAGAAATGAAGTGGCCCGAACAATAAGATGGACCAAAAGACAGAAGATGAAGTAGGAACTGGACAAGATGGAGAACAACTTCAGAAAGAAACAACAGCAGACACTTTTTCGGGAAATTCAAAAGAGCCTGATTGAATACAAGGGTAGAGAACTGTTTATAAGAGATAAGAAAGGGGAGCTGGCTGCCAGTGCGAAGGAGAACTATCGGATTTTTGCAGAGAACTTTCACGACCTGCTGAACTGTGAACCACCTGAAGAAGAGCTGGAACTGGGGACTGACACAGAAGAGAGAGAGCCACGCCCTCCAACCAGGGATGAAGTCGCACATGCCATAAGCGATCTGAAGAATAATAAGGCAACTGGAGAAGATGGTATAGCAGCCGAGTGGGGGAGGCAACAAAGCAATACACAACATGACCAACACAATTCACCAGATACAGAGAACAAAGAAGTTGCCAGTAGGATGGAAGAATGCAATTGTAGTACCAATACACAAGAAGGGGGACAAGAGAGATGCAAACAACTACAGAGGAATATCGCTACTAGAGGTCGGATACAAGGTGCTGTCAAAACTATTGCTCAAGAGAGTAGAAGAACAGGTAGAAAGTACAGTTGGCGATTACCAAGCGAGATTCAGGAAGGGAAGAGGTTGTGTAAAACAGATATTTAACCTGAAGCAACTGATAGAACATAGGGCCTTCAAAAAGACAGTAATAACCTTCGTGGACTTCGCAAGGGCATATGACTCCATCGACATGCTCTTATTAGGATCCTGAGGAACAGAGGACTTGATGGAACTACACAAGAACTCACAAAATAAATTCTGACAGACACAAAAGCAAGGGTGCGATTCAGAGGAGCACTGTCAGAAGAATTTGAGATCAAGACTGGTGTTAAACAGAGAGATGGATTTTCACCATTGTTGTTCAATGTAGCACTGTACGAAGTGATCAGGCAGTGGAGAGCAATAAACGAGGAAATGGGAATACCAGTGACCCATGTGGGGGACAAAAAGCACAACAGGGCTCAAGTGGACTGCCTAGCCTAGCAGATGACATAGCAACAGTAAGTGAGACGGAAGAAGACGCAAAGATACAACTCGACAGCTTACGTAAGGTAGCCAGAAATGTGAGACTGAGGATCGCCTACAACAAGACAAAATTAAACACCACTGCAGACTGGGAAACATCGGAAGGCACTGTGCAAATGGTAGACAAATTTAAATACCTGGAAGAATTTATAACAGGAAGGAACAGGAGCAAGGAGGGAATAACAGAGAGGATAAAGAAGATGAGGTCAGCCTTCTGCATGACGAGAGAGATATACAATAAAAAGAATATATCCAGAGAGGCAAAGATAAGCCACTACAAGGCAACAGTGAGGAATGCAGTATTATATGCTGCTTAGACGATGACACTAGGAGGAAATGGGGCAGAACAACTAGAGAAAGAAGAGAGAAAAATACTGAGAAAAATACTACGTCCCAAAAGAAGTGGAGAGAGGTGGATGCGAAGACCTAGGAAAGAACTGTACCGGAACATGAGAACAATATCCAGGGAAATCAGACTCAAAACGGCAAGGTTTGCTGGTCATGTAGTAAGGATGAGTATGGACAGAATGACGAAGAGAGTGTGGGAAACAACAGGGAGGACAAGGGGTAAGACAGGAACCAAGTGGGTTGTTGAACTTCAGAAGGACGGGTTGGAATTGGGGATCAAGGTCGAAGGAAAGGAAAACTGGAGGAACAAATGTACACCAACAAATATGCCAGAGATCAATGACAGAGAAGACTACAGGAAAAGATTAGACTGTCACCAGTGGAGCTGCCAGGAGAAACGGAAAATGAAGATCTCGGAAGAAGAGTGGAGGAGAAGAAGAGAAAGAATGAAGTGGTTCTGGGAGAAGAAGAGGAAAATGCAGTCCATGAAGGGGCTACCTGTGGTCCTACAGAGGCCGTAATGCAAGAAGAAGAAGAAGAAGAATTACTCATGCTTGGAAAACTGATTTTAGTCTCAAATGATGATGAAAGAATGGAACAATAATTTAAAATCTACTAAATTTTTAATCTTTATGAATGAATCATACTGCTTGAAGTGTAAAAAAATTACTGACACACATAATCATCACAGAGTAACAATTAAAAATGGAAGACAGAGAATTGAAGGCCTTTGTACAATTTGTAAGACTAACACGAGTAAACTCGTTACAAAAATATGTGGTTGAAGGGGTGAACGAAATACTTCCAACGTTCATGAAAAAATTATTAATGAATTATATAAACAAATGAGAAAAAATTTTAAAAGAAGAAATGTACATTATCTCGCTATTGATGACTGGTAGCAAGCTTATTTAGTAGAAACTGATTCAGGTAATTTGAGAGGAATTTCAAAAATAAATAAAGGAAACAAATATTCATTAACTGTTTTTTTTTCAAAATTTCATTGAGTTCTTCCAGTTAAAAATAAAACAGATAAGAATGTAGCTGATTCTTTTGAAAAAACATTTAGAGATAGAAAACCAAGAAATTTACAGACAGATAATGATAAAGAATTCTATGACAAAAGATTTTCTACAACTAAACAGAAAATATAGCATTAACCATTATCCAACTTCTGTCTGAATTAAAAACATTTGTTGTGGAAAGATTTAATAGAACACTTAAATAAAAGATGTGGAAGAGATTTAGTCTTCAAGAAAATTATAAGTCAATGGATTTAATTAAAAATCTAGTTGATGAATACAATAACAGAAAACATTTGACAATGAAAGTGGATCCAATAGAAGTTAATGAAAAAAAATTATAAGCCAACTTCTGTTGTATCTAATGACAAAGCGATATTTAAAATAGGTAATAAATTTAGAATTGGGAAGCTTCAAAGGTATTTTGAAATTTCGTTTTTTTTTTTGTAGTAATTCTTCTGAATAGTTTGATGTGGCCTGCCACGAATTCCTATCTTGTGCTAACCTCTTCATATCAGAGTAGCACTTGCAGCCTATGTCCTCAATTAATTGCTGAATGTATTACGATCTCTGCCTTCCTCTACAGTTTTTGCCCTCTACAGCACCCTCTAGTACCATGGAAGTCATTGCCTCATGTCTTAACAGAGACCTATCGTCCTGTCCCTTCTCCTTATCAGTGTTTTCCACATATTCCGTTCCTCTCTGATTCTACAGAGAACCTCCGCATCTCTTACTTTATAGGTCCACCTAATTTTCAACATTCGTCTGTAGCACCACATCTTAATTTCTTCGACTCTCTTCTGTTCCGCTTTTCCCACAGTCCATGTTTCACTACCATACAATGCTGTACACGAGACGTACATTCGCAGAAGTTTCTTCCCCAAACTAAGGCCGATATCTGATATTAGTAGACTTCCCTTGGCCAGGAATGCCATTTTTGCCATTCCTATTCTGCTTTCGATGTCCTCTATGCTCCGTCCATCATTGGTTATTTTACTAGCTAGGCAGCAGAATTCATTAACTTCATCTACTTCTTGACCATCAAACCTGATGTTAAGTTTCTCCCTGTCCTCATTTCTACTACTTCTCATTACCTTCATCTTTCTTCGATTTACTCTCAGTCCATACTCTGTACTCATTAGACTGTTCATTCCGTTGAGCAAATCATGTAATTCTTCTTCACTTTCACTCAGGATAGCAATTACATCAACAAATCGTCTCATTCATACCCTTTCACCTTGAATTTTAATTCCAATCCTAAACCTTTCTTCCTCGATGTACAGACTGAACAGTAGGGGAGAAAGGCTACATCGTTGTCTTACACCCCTTTTAGTACGACCACTCCGTTCTTGGTTGTCAACTCTTATTGTTCCCTCTTGGCTGTCGTACATATGGTATATGACCTGTCTATTCCTACAGCTTCCCCCTACTTTTTTTAGAATTTCGAATATATTACACCATTTTACATTGTCGAACGCTTTTTCCAGATCGACAAATCCCACGAATGTGTCTTGATTTTTCTTTAGTCTTCCTCCCATTTTTAACCGCACTTCAGAATTGCCTCTCTCGTGCCTTTAAATTTCCTAAAGCCAAACTGATCGTCATCTAGCGCATCCTCAATTTTTTCCATTCTTCTGTATATTATTCTTGTAAGCAACTTGCATGCATGAGCTGTTAAGCTGATTGGGTGATAGTTCTCGCACTTGTCAGCTCTTGCCATCTTCGGAATTGTGTGGATGATGCTTTTCCGAAAGTCAGGCGGTATGTCGCCAGACTCATACATTCTACACACCAACGCGAATAGTAGTTTTGTTGCCAGTTGCCACAATCATTTTACAAATTCTGATGGAATGTTATCTATCCCTCCTGCCTTATTTGATCTTAAGTCATTTAAAGCTTTTTTAAATTCTGATTCTAATACAGGATCCCCTATCTCTTCTAAATCGACTCCTGTTTTTTCTTCTAGCGCATCAGACAAATCTTCCCCCTCATAGAGGCTTTCAATGCATTCTTTCCACCTATTTTCTCTCTCCTCTGCATTTAACAGTGGATTTCCCGTTGCACTCTTAACGTTACCGCCCTTCCTTTTAATGACACCAAAAGTTGTTTTGAGTTTCCTGTGTGCTGAGTTTGTCCTTCCGACAATTTCTTTTTCGATATCTTTACATTTTTGCTACGGGTATTTCGTCTTAGCTTCCCTGCACTTCCTATTTATTTCATTCCTCAGCGACTTGTATTTCTGTATTCCTGAGTTCCCCAGAACAATTTTGTACTTCCTCCTTTCATCGACCAGCTGAAGAATTTCCCAGTTACCTATGTTTTCCTTCCCAGCATCTGTGATTGCCCTTTTTAGAGATGTCCATTCCTCTTCAACTGTACTGCCTACTGAGCTATTCCTTATTGCTGTATCTATAGCCTTAGAGAACTTCAACCCTGTTTCGTCATTCATTAGTACTTCAATATCGCACTTCTCTGCGTACTGTTTCTTCCTGACTAATGTCTTAAAACTTTAGCCTACTCTTCATCACTACTATATTGTGATCTTAGTCTGTATATGCTCCTGGGTACGCCTTATAGTCCAGTATCTGATTTCGGAATCTCTGTCTCACCATGATGTAATCTAACTGAAATCTTCTGGTATCACCTGGACTTTTCCAAGTATACCTCCTCCTCTTGTGATTCTTGAACGGAGTATTCGCTATTACTAGCTAAAACTAGTTATAGAACTCAATTAGTCTTTCTCCTCTCTCATTCCTTGTCCCAAGCCCATGTTTTCCTCTAACCTTTTCTTCTACTCGTTCCCCTACAACTGCAATCCAGTCCCCTATGAACATTAGATTTTCATCCCCCATTACATACTGCATTACCCTTTCAGTATCCTCATATACTTTCTCTATCTCTTCATCTTCAGCTTGCGACGTCGGCATATATACCTAAACTATTGTTGTCATTGTTGGTTTACTGTCGATTCTGATAAGAACAACATTGTCACTGAACTGTTCACAGTGACACACTCTCTGCCCTGTCTTCCTATTCATAACGAGTCCTACTCCAGTTATACCATTTTCTGCTGCTGTTGATATTACCCATCTGACCAGAAATCCTTGTCTTCTTTCCATTTCACTTCACTGACCCCTACTAAATCTAGATTCAGCCTTTGCATTTCCATTTTCAGATTTACTAGTTTCCCTAGCACATTCAAGCTTCTGACATTCCATGCCCCGTTTCGTAGGATGTAATCCTTTAATTGATTATTCCTTCTTTTCTCATGGTAACCTCCCCTTGGCAGCACCCTCCCAGAGATCCACATGCGGGACTATTCAGGAATATTTTGTCAATGGAGAGATCATTATGACACTTCTTCAAATACAGGCCACATGTTCTGTGGATACATGTTACGTGTGTGTAATGCAGTGGTTTCCATTGCCTTCTGCATCCTCATGCCGTTTATCATTGCTAATTTTTCCGCCTTTAGGGGCTGATTCCCACCCCTAGGACAAGAGAGTGCCCTGAACGTCTGTCCAATCCTCCACCCTTTTTGACAAGGCTGTTGGTAGAATGAGGGTGACGGCTTATGCCAGGAGTCTTTGGCGGCCAATGCTTATTATTAATCAAAATTTACATAGCGTTGGGATTCGAAATTGGGACCGAAAAGTTTTTGTTTATGACGCTACCCATAGACCAAGATTATACAGCCAATTGACCAACATAAATTTTGAAATTGAAGTTTATTCAGTACAATCTAGTCACATATAAATAGAAAGATATGGAAGGAAGTTTTCATGGACAAGAACTACAAAAGACAAAGTATCCAGATGTATATTTTGTTGAGAAATCTGTGAGAAAGAAATGAGAAAAATATAGGTTAAATGGTTCGAATTTGATAATATACACATGAGTTAACTAAATAAAAGTAATGTGGTTTTACAAATACCGATACATAAAAAATCTATATACACAAATGTATTGTGCAGCATGATTGAGAAAATTAATATTTTTTATCTGTATGTTATCCTCATGAGGATAAAGATATAGTCTCTAAATTCATAAATCAGTTAACTGATGGGAATTTGTAATATTTAAATAGTCCATATGGGGAAGAAATCAGTACTGTTTATGAGAACTTTAAAAATAATTGTAAGCTAATTACTATGATACCTCAAATTTATTTCTGTGTTTGGATTAGCTTCTTTTACAATATTCTTTGATTCATTCCACATCCCTCTCTTTGCATTTATTTTGTATCCTTTAGGTTTAAGAAGTTCTTCAAGAGTTTATCTAACAACATTATATTCATCTGGATGTTCTTCACAAATTTCAGGAATAGTTGCAATTAATTCACCTTTAAATAAATCACTAACATAATTTTATTAATTGTCTGCTTCAGTTGTGAGTTCCTGAGTTATGACAACAGTTTGAATATATTCTGCTGGTGTTAGAATTTTGTCATTTAACTTATTTTAATTTCTTCACTATTGAAATCGGGTTTATTAAATAATGAATAATTTTCTACGTCAACAAAACTATCTAGGTAGTATTTAATATCATCAAATTTCGTATTATGTAGTTCTTTACTTTCTTCAGTCCTGAAGCACTTAAAAGCAGATTTAATCTTTGATTCAGTTACTTTATAATTGATACATTCTCTGAAATACACGTAGTAAAATTTTTTGTCTGGATATTCACCAGTATTAGGGGTCCATAATCTTGATATTATTAACTTGATTGTTGTTCCTCCAACTTTAAAGAAATGTTCTTTTTGTAGATAACAAGTTGTGATCATGTAGATGATGTCATATTAGTCTGTCTTGGATATTTTGTGGTTTAACTATCTTAGATGTTTATTTTTAGATTTCTCCTCTTCTAGTTGTGTAGCAAGTTATTTTTTTCTGCTTCTATTTCTAATTTATTTTCAAATTCGATCACAAGTTGTCCTTTTTCTTGTTCTGATCAACATTTAATAAAATCAAATAATATTTTTTCTGATATAAAATAGTCGCTAATTTCATTGGTAACCTTAGATTTTAAACTCAATAGTAGTTTTTTGAAGTTTTTAACAGATAATAAAATCTACTTTTTTACATAAATTATTTGGTGGTATGTGTTTGATTTCATTCTGTATATATTCATATTCTAAAGCAAGTGAGTCTATATAATTTATTTTTGCATAATCAAGATTACAGTTCGAGCGTGAAAAGACCCAATGAAGCCATGGACCCAAGTTGTCGCCGGCCGGTGTGGCCGAGCGGTTCTAGGCGCTTCAGTCCAGAACCACGCGACCACTACTGTCGCAGGTTCGCGTCCTGACTCGGGCATGGATGTATGTGATGTCCTTAGGTTAGTTAGGTTTAAGTAGTTCTAAGTTCTAGGAGACTGATGACCTCAGATGTTAAGTCTCATAGTGCTCAGAGCCAGCCCAAGTTGTCAACAAGATACTGTGCAAGTTGGTGGGGACTCCATAATGTTGTGAGCTGTGTTTAAATTGAATAGACTGAGTCCTCTGGGCCAAATGAACCGATCAGTGACTGGAAATGGCTATGTTCGGCTACTTGGTGACCATTTGCAGTTATTCATGGAGTTTATGTTCCCAAACGACTATGGAATTTTTGTGGATGACAATGCGCCTTGTCACCAAGCCACATTTGTGCACCATTGGTTTGAAGAACGGTCTGGACAGTTCCAGCGAATGATTTGGGAACCAATCGAACATTACTGGAATATAATCGAGAAGTTAGCACGTACAGAAAATCTTCCATCGGCAACACTTCCGCTATTATGAAGGCTATAGAGGCAGCATGGCTCAATTTTTATGCAGAGGATTTCCAACACATGCCACGTCGAGTTTCTGCACTACGCCGGACAAACGGACATCCGGCACGATATTAGGAGTTGTCCCATGACTTTTGTCAGCTCAGTCTAAATCGTATTGGGTTGTCGTAGATTGTGGATTCGCTTCAGGTTTGAGTTTATTCTAGAGTGTCGATCCAGAGTAGGCCATTGTTTTAAGGAAACTCATAGAGGTAAGTGTCTTAATTACAATAAGCGGATAAACGCGCTCTATCGCAGTCGAACGTAAAGCCTAACTGATAACAACCTTTTCGTCCTATCCAGCGATGAGGAAAGAGCAGGGTGAACGCTTTGCTAGACACAACTCGGGCACCCATCGTGCTAGTACCACTTACGCCTACGTGTTACGAGTGATACTTCCTCGAAGACAGCCAGTAGCACTTCAGTAAAAAATTGTGCATGTCTTTTACATACAAGGTATCTTAAATGAAGTTGAAGGGGAGGATTGTATTATTTGTTTATGCGCAACGGAATATATATATATATATCGACCTGACTTGATTATTCGTTATAGCACGCCCCAACCTTCATCACGTACTACCAGCCTCCTTGTTACTTAGACTGTAAATCTCTAAATTAAATGAAATGCACTATTTGATTAAATTGACTGAAATACAGACGAAATCCTGACCTAAATATTGAGAATCAATCAAAGAAATGGGGGTACGTGCTTTTGGGCAATGAAAGCTTTTTTTTCAAAACACCCAAGAAAATTATAAAAATAATTTTTTTATTGCGTCGTACTGTACAGCTCCATTTGAAATGAAAATACATCCTTATTAAGATCAAAATGAAATTTCAACTAACATGATAGTTTCTCTATTTTTTTTACCATACATGATATTTCGTAGTGGTCTCACTAGCACACAAATTTAGTTTCAATTACTTGTTCATTACCAAATGACTAGGAAATGGAATGGATTTTGTACATTCAGACTTGATTACTAACAAACCTACATGCAGCATGCCTTAGCATGCACTGATCCCAATACAAAATGATTTTTTTGTAAAACAGTGCAACCTTCAGATGCAACCTTCAGATATCAGGTGAGTTACTTGCGCTGGTGAACAAAGCAAGGCTCTAATAAATACGTAGTAATCGGTGAACGTACGCCACTGAGAGAAGGACAGGGGTGGGAACTGACTGTGTCACATGCAGATATTTAAAACTAATGACTCTTAACTCCGTGTAAAAAGAAAGGGAATACACTGACTGATTTATTTTTATTCGGTTACGTACAGTTACTGCACACTGTGGTGGCTAGTAATCAAACACGCTTATTACCATACTGAAATTCGCAACCACGTGGCTACGTTTCCTTAGCAAACAACAAAAAATGCTACAAGCTATTGAACTCAAACCCTCAGATATCTATTAAAGGAGTAGTAATTTAGATTTGATACAAATAAATTGAATACAGCCCTCCCCCCCCCCCCCTAAATACTACGTTAATGAATGTCTGTGTCCTGCACTGAATAATACGGAGAAGTTCATCACAATCGAAGCACCAAAAAATACTGAAAAATTTATATTACAGCTTATACTACACTGTAATAGGACAGAATCTGGCAACAAAATCGCGAGCGAAAGTGAGGCCTCCGCCACGTGTTCTAACCCCCAAGTTATCGTAAATTCTTTTACCAAAATACACGAAAATCTTACAGAACCAACTAACAGATTTGTTAACGCACTTAGTTTGCTTCGGAAAACACACGCACACATAGTGAGCCTTTATTAGTAACCACACTTTTCATCTCGATAGTATTTTCGCGGCACAGAGTCCGAACCGACAAAGGAACAACCGAAATTATTGAACTGAACCCCACATAATTTACATCAGAGCATTCCGAAACGAAAACACAATTAATTTTCATAAGCATGACCCCAAATAGCGAGCCTAAAACTCTTCATCAGACATTTCCTTGTAACCCGCACACACTATCATCACTGAAGTTTTCTATCACTTCTTATGACTCAAGAATAGGAATTTACTTTATACCTTTTGTCATGGTGCATTGTGGTATTCATATTCACATTTATTTCCAATAAAACACAAATGCACCACTGTTTTTCAAACTGTTATCCATCTTTGTGCAATATTGGACAGGCTCCGTCTGTGCTCCAGCTCTGCCCCACTCACTGACCAAAGGCGCGCCAACCACTAACAGTTTTGCAAGTTCAAAAGACAACCCTCCAGAGGGGAAGACACCCCTCTGGCTGTTGCCAACTAGACTGGCCTACTTCCTGACCGACACTATCTTTGACTCTCTAACAAATGACAGTCACCTCAACCTCTCTCTAAGGTTGGCACCGTGCACTGAGCCAATCTGCCTTTTTTGCCAGATGTATCCAAGATGGCATTGATGACGTCATCCAAGATGGTGGCATGTAGATTTTAAAACAGTGAATGACGTAATCCAAGATGGCGGCTGTGCAGTCGTCCAACATGACGGATTTTGGCAGGAAGATAGGTCAATAGGGCTACTTCCACTAACCTACACCCTGGCCCCTCCCTTCCTTCATAAAATGGCGGGAAGTTCAAATTCCAACAGGATAATGCATCACACCATGGTTATCTCTACTAACCTAAGAAGATCATGGGAAGATAGGTCACTCGGTCTACCGTCACTAACCTAAGTCATCTGACCGCCACCTCTTCCTAGGAACTGGTGCCAATTTCGAATTTTGGATGTGAAATAGGTCAGTTTGGGTATTGGGGTGAGGTTGATGAAAACCTAAGAAAATGGCGGAAAAGTAAGTTCAGTTCCACTAACCTAAGTCACCTGACCGTCCCCTCTTCCTAGGGATTGGTGATAAAAGGACTCAGTCTGCACTGGGCTGCTGGATAGAGGGTGGAGTATACTTTATTTTGTAACAATTTATTTAGGGATGGATTTTGAAAGATGGTATATTTGTCACAGTGATGGAGAAGACACACACTGACGTGCCACACAGCGTACCGACCTGCAAACTATTCCTAAATAAATGCTCTACACACTCTCTAGCTAATTGTAAACTGTCAAAATAACGCATTGCACAGCCTACAGACCTGCAAACCACATGTAAATAATGCAATACATATATGTCCAGAGATCCAAACAACTCGCAAACTGTCAAAATAATAATTCATCTAAAAGACTCTGCAAACATGCTTGCTAATCGTCAACTCTCGAAGTCATGCACCAGTCTTTATTTAAACAATTAGAGGCCACACCACCATCCAATATGTTCGCCATGAGGTGTGGACTCCAACTGACCTAGTACACAGTACCACCACCAGAGGGCACTGTCATCAATTCTGTGACATAATCCGAGATGGCAGCTATGATGTCCACTGATGATGCAAGTACTGTTATCCAAGATGGCGGCAAACAGAGTGTTCACCACGAGGTCTAGACGTAGTACACAGTACCGTTCAGTGAGCAAATCCAAGATGGAGGGGAGGGGGGGGGGAGAGAGGGAATGACAGGAAAGCGACTCTGCCTGTGCTACACATAAGTTTCTATTTTGCAGGCAGTGTCTCCACCACCAGCTGACCTAGGACACACTACTGCCACGAAAGGGTGCTGTCAGCCTTTCTGTGATTTAATCCCAGATGGTGGTCTGGAGGGGAAAAATGGCACTAAAGTGACTTAGCCTGCACTGGGCTGCTGGAGTGAATAAGGTAGGAGCGTACTTTATTTATTTTGGAACAATTTATTTAGGGATGGAGTATATTTATCACACTGATACAAAACACATGCTTGGGGTCACGCCACACAGCCCACAGACCTGTAAACTACTCCTAAATAACAACTCCTAATTTACCGAAATAATTTCAGTGGAGACATGCAGACTCCTCTCAAATAATGCAGTACACCGATGTGTAGACACACTCAGTAGTCGTAAAATGTCCAAATAATGCATAGCACAGCCTATAGACCTGCTCGCAAAATAATGCAACAGACATGCAAAACTACATACGCAGGTGCTGCCCACCAACTCCTGTCCAGTAGACCGCTAACTGCTGCCCCGCGAAGTGACGTGGCCGTCAGCTGTCAAACCACACACTGATGCCCTTAAGCATGAGGCAGCGACATCCCTTTCATACTTGGTACCTGAGAAATTCCTCTTGAAATACGTGTTCACATTGGCACTGTTGGTGATGCGACCAGGCAGGAGCGCAGATGCTCCAGAGGTGTGTGCACTGTCACAGCTGGGAGCCACCGACATACACAGGTGAAAGTTGCCTCTATTTTCAGGTATACTGTCTGTGTTATACTGATATCACAGAACTCTAAGGCCACTCACGCAGCTCCCATATGCAAGACACCTCCAGACAGCACATGTCTTTACATTTGATGACAAAATAGCACAGGGCGCATTGCTCCTAGCAATCACGACATAACCTCTCGTTCTGTGTTTTAAAATTGCTTGTGAATGTAGCACAGCTGCCAACACCTAGCCCAAATGTACTGATCGGGAGGCACTGTACTTCACTGTATCCAGTCACGTCCACATCTGGAGAGGGTCTGCTCTGTGTTCTGTATATCTGTGTATATGCGTGCCTTGCAGAAGGCTGGTTGATTTTATCTCAGTATTATTTCGTACTGCCAGCGATCAGTTATGGACAAATTATTATACTTAGTAGTAGGGTGTGTGTGATATGTTTGCATTTGAGCATCAGGCTTATAAAGTATGTGTTTGTGTTCTGACGACGATCGATTGTGGTGTGTGCACCTAGCATGTGGAAGACACATTTGCCAGTTCTCTAGATGTGAGAAACACTTTTAGATGATCTTGTAAATTATAGGGATGATTTGGAATCTACTACATCGCCGACTTCGGTATTCAAGAGTGGAAATATCAGTTTCCTCTGATTGTTTCGAGTTGCTGAGTAAATGTCTTAGCAGACCGGACAAGTTTCTAGTTAGTCAGTGGTTTACAGCACGCCCCACCTAGCTAAAGTTTCGGTTTTGTAGAGAACTAATTTCCAGTCTATATTTTCGGAATTATGTTGCGTTAGCGATCGGTAGGATGCTGCCAAAGGCTTGATATCCAGGAGTACCGAAAATGGTATAATATTATGGCGAAACATGCGAAAATACATGTGTTCTTCTAATCCCCATGTCTGGAGATGTACGTACAAAAGTGAGCAAGCTAGGAAGCAGGTTCGGAGCAGAAACAGTAACGAGTATGTGCCGAGGGGAAGTGAGCCCAAATTTGTAGAACAGCTCTGAGAGCGATTTTGGTCCGCTGAGGGTACTCTGGTGGTGCATTGGTGGTGAATGACTTGTGATTGTCGGTTGTGGGAAAATATCTTGTGCTGTGAGGAGTATATATGGTACTGTCCGTCTTTGTGGTATATGAACGAATGATGTAAAAGGGATGACTCTGTTTGACGCAGGATAAGAATTGTATATTTACTACGTCAACATGGTATGCAGCGACATATTTCTGGGTTGGAGATTAGTTTCATGCACTAATATTTAAGCTCCTGTCCTCGGTGGGAGAGCAGTGTAATTGAGTAAGAGTCTTTCCGTATTTGATGTTATGTGGGGTATGCGGTGATATACTGATGGGCCAGAGGTAGATTTCATGCTCTAATATTCAAGCTCATGTCTTTGGTGGGAGAGCAGTGTAAATGAGTAAGACAATATGTATGGTAATTTGTAAGATTTAATTGCCAGTGCAATATGGCGATCTGTGTAAAATAATTGCTGAAAGTCTCATCTGCAGAAGGAAAAAAGGCTGACGGTGCTTCGTTACTGGCGCCATTAGGAATTCGGCGGATAAATTCGATAAGAGCCAATCATAATGCTCGATTCATTAACATCCTTTGTGCTGGGATATAGGAGCATCTAGATAGTGGAGGGTCTGTTTGTGTGTGTTGAAGGGAGGATGGGTAACACATGATGGATGGGGTACCATGTTAGGTCCACAAGAAAGACTGCATTCGACGCTATTCTGCGCTGTTTTCGTAAACAGCTTCTGTTAGGGCAAGAATTTCCGTGCATATGGCTGAGACATTAAGAAAGCAAGCATTAATAATTTCTGGGAAACTGTACAATTTCCGCGAGGTCGACTCAGATTTTATTTCTTACATAGTCATGCAACATCAGTTAGATGGGCTTGCGATGGTTTGTAGCTATGCACACGCACATCGCAGCATTGTGTCAGTCATGCTGGGAAATTAAGCATGGTTAGATGTGTCTCTCATGTCACACTAGGAACAATGTGCCCTCTGCTACCTGGAGGTGTCTCGCATATGGGAGCTGCATGACTGTGCCTTGTAGTTCTGTAAGCCAGTATAACACTGACTGTATACCGGAAAATAGAGGAAACGTTTACCTGCATCCGGTGGCGGTTCCTGGGTGTGACAGCACTCGTGCCCCTGGAGCATCTGCGCTCTCACATGGTCACGTAAGTAATGGTTCCTAGGTGAACACGCATTCCGGGAGGAATTTCTCAGATATCAAGTATGAAAGGGATGTTGCTGCCTTATGCTTGAGGGCATCTGTGCGTGGTTTGAAAGCTAACATCTGCATCACTTCGCAGGGCTGCAGGTAGCCTCCTGTGTGGTCTAATGGACAGTGTCTGTGTATGTTGTTTGCGTGTTTGCATTATTTTGCGAGCAGGACTGTAGGCTGTGCTATGCATTATTTGTACATTTTACGAGTACTGAGCGTGTCTACACATCAGTGTATTGCATTATTTAGGAGGAGTCTGCATGCCTATACTGGAATTATTTCGGTAAAGTAGGAGTTCTTTGCGTGTCTGCAGAGTGTTATTTAGGAGTAGTTTACAGGTCTGTGGGCTGTGTGGCGTGACCCCAAGCATGTGTTCGTATCAGTGTGATAAATATGCTTTATCCGTAAATAATTTGTTGCAAAATAAATAAAGTACAATCCTTCCTTACTCTCTCCATAAGCCTAGCACAAGCTGAGTCATTTCACAGATCACAAGATGGTAACTCAGACTAGTGGCAGTCTAACGAGCAACTGATATAATCTTGGTGAGGCTACCTGACATCCAACAAATCAAATGCAAAGATGTAAAATTACGCCAAAGCCGGAACCGGAGGTCTGGGCTCCACCCGCAGAGTACTGTGCTTAGAGTGCCCAGAACAAGAAGGAATGACTACCACTAAGGTAGAAGAGTGCCACCGAACCTACAATCGAGAAGCTGTCAAACTTACACACCTCACCAGACAGCAACAGCAAGGTGAGGAAATGTACACTGCCATGACATACACTGACCCCCAGGGCAGGTAACTGGGGCGGTAGCGACCACAAGACAGGAAAATACCGCTGGTTGAACTTAACAATGTAAGAAGCTGAAAATAGTAAATAGTCATTACAAGCTCAACAAAGCTAATCAGATCCACCTGCCCCAGGGACTCCACTCGCTGCTTTTCGTCCCGGCGACACTACGAGCTCGAACACGAACACAAGTCACTTGAGAATCGCGGGATTTCACAATAGTGGAGGTTTCTCTACGCGAATTTCAATGCACTCAACTTAAACATACAGGATCCGGTTTCGACGACGTCGTGCACCCTCGTGACCACTGCCCTTCGATCCAGCAGTCCATACACGCCGCCAGCGGTCCTGGCCTGTTGTCCCTCTGTGCGGACCTCTCTGCTGCTGCGTCCCCAACCGAACACCACACTCACACCGCACGGAAGAAACACGAGGTCGCCCCACAGATAGGGCAGCAGAACTACATATCGATAAGCGCCACTGCTTCCACTAGCGGACAGGCAACGCTTACGAAACGGAGTGGCGCCAGTGAACACGCTAAGTAGACAAACAACGCAACCATGCCAAATAAACGATACAGTCTGGCAGAAACCTCAAACAATGAGGATTCCCAGCAGCTCAGTAAAAAATTAAAATAAAATATACTATTATACAGGGGGTCCATTGATCGTAACCGAACCAAATATCTCACGAAATAAGCGTCAAACGAAAAAACTACAAAGAACGAAACTTGTCTAGCTTGAAGAGGGAAACCAGATGGCGCTATGGTTGGTCGACTAGATGGTGCTGCCATAGGTCAAACGGATATCAACTGCATTTTTTAAAATAGTAACCCTAATTTTTTATTACATATTCGTGTGGTAGGTAAAGAAATATGAATATTTTAGTTGTACCACTTTTACTGCTTTGTGATAGATGGGGCTGTAATAGTCACAAACATATGGCTCACAATTTTAGACGAACAGTTGCTGACAGGCAGGTTTTTTAAATTAAAAAACAGAACGTAGGTACGTTTGAACATTTTATTTGGATCGCTTCAATGTGATACATGTAGCTTTGTGAACTTATCATTTCTGAGAACGCATGCTGTTACAGCCTGCTTACCTGTAAACTACACATTAATGCAATAAATGCTCAAAATGATGTCTGTCAACCTCAATGCATTTGGCAATACGTTTAACGACATTACTCTCAACAGCGAGTAGTTTGCCTTCCGTAATGTTCGCACATGCACTGACAATGCGCCGACGCATGTTGTCAGACGTTGTCGGTGGATCACGATACCAAATATTCTTCAACTTTCCCCACAGACAGAAATCCTGGGACGTCAGATCGGGTGAACGTGCGGGCCATGGTATGGTGCTTCGACGACCAATCCACCTCTCATGAAATATGCTATTCAATACCGCTTCAACCACAAGCGAGCTATGTGCCGGACATTAATCATGTTGGAAGTATATCATGCAGTGAAACATCTTGTAGTTACATCGGTAGAACATTACTTTGGAAATCAGCATACATTGCACCATTTAGATTGCCATCGATAAAATGGGGGCCAATTATCCTTCCTCCCATAATGCCGCACCATACATTAACCCGCCAAGGTCGCTGATGTTCCACCCGTCACAGCCCTCGTGGATTTTCCGTTGCCCAACAGTGCGTATTATGCCGGTTTACGTTACCACTGTTGGTGAATGACGCATCGTCGCTAAATGCAACGCGTGCAAAAAATCTGTCATCGTCCCGTAATTTCTCTTATGCCCAGTGGCAGAACTGTACACGACGTTCAAAGTCGTCGCCATGCAATTCCTGGTGCATAGAAATCTGGTACGGGTGCAATCGATGCTGATGTAGCATTCTCAACACCGACGTTTTTGAGATTCCCGATTCTCGCGCAATTTGTCTGCTACTGATGTGAAAATTAGCCGCGACAGCAGCTAAAACACCTACTTGGGCATCATCATTTGTTGCAGGTCGTGGTTGACGTTTCACATGTGGCTGAACACTTCCTGTTTCCTTAAATAACGTAACTATCAGGCAAACGGTCCGGACACTTGGATGATGTCGTCCAGGATACCGAGCAGCATACATAGCACACGCCCGTTGGGCATTTTGATCACAATAGCCATACATCAACACGATATCGACCTTTTCCGCAATTGGTAAACGGTCCATGTTAAACGGGTAATGTATCACGAAGCAAATACCGTCCACACTGGCGGGATGTTACGTTATACCACGTACTTATACGTTTGTGACTATTACAGCGTCATTTATCACAAAGCGAAAAAAGTGGTCCAACTAAAACATTCATATTTATTTACGTACTATACGAATATGTAATAGAAAATGGGGGTTCCTGTTTTACAAAAAGGCAGTTGATATCCGTTTGACCTATAGCAGCGCCATCTAGCGGGCCAACCATAGCGTCATCTGGTTTCCCCCTTCAAGCTAGACGAGTTTCGATCTTTGTAGTTTTTTCGCTTGATGTTTATTTCGTGAGATATTTGGCCCAGCCACTATCAATGGACCACTCTGTATATCACTTCTTAAGCATTGAGCGAAGTGGAAGACTGTAGGTATTTTATTTAGTTACATCAGTTTTCTGTTTAACGTATCAATTCACTGTTGGAGAAAAATAACAACATCAAAAAGGATTTGTACGACACAAACCAAAGTTGGTAGGCGTGAAATCATATGAAAGATGATGCATATTCCAGTTTCGGGCCAGTCGAATGTGGGTGGTACTGGTAGTGGCACAATGAGGATGCAAATGTGGTTTGCTTTAAATACGGTCTGTAATGGTCGTGAGCGTTAGATACCGTTGAGATTCGATGTGATATTAGTCACTGAGTTTGAACGAGGTCGTGTAATAGGACACGAGGATGTGGACGTTCCTTCTGTGATACCGCAGAAAGAGAGTAGAAATGTAGGCACTGTACATGATTGCTAGTTCATGCTGTACATGACTGCAACATTTGGCACTGCAGTGACACAACCAACTTTTACAAATCGGTTGCTTCAAAGACAACTCCCAGCCAGACCCCCTTTAAGTGTGCTTCCACTGACTCCAGACTACCCTCATTTCCGTCATGAAGAGCGGCAGGGGGTGTTTTCCAACTCGATAACGTTCGCTCACATGTCGCTGTTGTAACCCACCATGTTCTATAGTGTCGACATGTTCCCTTGGCCTGCTCGATTACCAGATCTGTCTCCAGTCGAACACATACGGAACATTATTGGACAACAACTCCAGCGTCATCCACAAACAGCGTTAACCGTCCCTGTATTGACCGACCAAGTGCAACAGGCATGGAACTCCATCCCAAAAACTGACATCCGGCAGCTATACAGCACAATGCATGCATGTTTGGACGCTTGCATTCAACAACATTCTGGAGTTTACAGTGGTTACAAATGTACCAGTATTTCACATCTTATCTCGCGCTTGTACTGACATATTATCTTGGAATGTTAATCACTAAAATATATTATCTAGACAAATGTATTCCCGAAATTTTCTTCTTACGCTACACTAATTATTTTTTTGGTGCTGAGATTTTTTCCCTCAGTGTGTGATAACAGGATTTCTTAAAAGCCAATGCTGTAAAAAGTATTTCTGAAATTTGAATACAAATAAATGCTTTCAGACTGTATTTTTATGCATTGCATTATGAAAGTTATTGTCTGTTATTCCTAACAGGTCCACTCCAAGGCAGAGTTTGAGTAACCTCTGCTTGTTTGATTTCTTTGAATTTAGAAAATGAATAACCATCGTGTCACATGTAGAAAAACTATTGAGCTCCTGTAACGTAATTTAGAAGAGATGCATCTACTAAGAAGGGCATTTGAGCGAGCTTCTCTTTTTTGAACTCATGGTTTAAAGATAAAGATGTAGCTGAAATTTCACGAAACGCAATATTAGAGAAAAATAACCTAGAGCATGGCAGCTCACATGCGAATAAGAGCTATAATATTAATTCAACTGGTAATCCTGGTGATGATATTTATTATCATGTTTTTACATTTCTTCATTTCCTTGTATCTGTGCTAAATATTTCCATCTTCAAAAAACTGGAGATCCCAAACAGTAATGGATTTATAATATATGTTTGGCAAAATAATTTTAAAATCTTTTAACATACAAATGTTCTCACCACATCTAGTATTCAAAAATTGATATCCAGTAATGTTATATAAAACATTTAATGTAGTTCACTAACTTTTAAACATATTAGAATTGAGTTTCTTGGATAGTCATTTATAGAAAGAAAATTTTTATAAAGATAAAAAAATTGTATGTTATCAATGAACAAGAATAAGAGCAAAAACAATATCATTCAGGCTTTCGAGTTGTTTAAGTTATGTATATTTTTTAAAAAGGAAAAAAATTATTTAAGGGAGATGTAATGAAAACTATAAACATTTATTTAATAAAATCATTGCAGCCATATTAATTAATGCAGAAATCTAAAATTTTGCAGGTGTAAAGAAAAAGAGCTGTTTTAACGGCAAAATATAATAAAATTCGCAGGATTACTATTTTGCCAGAAATTTGAATTTTTAATTTTTTTTTTGAAAGGCCATTTTATTGTAATGTCCTGAGAGGGTTATAAGCGCACTGAAATACAATTATTAATTTCTGGTACAAAGTGTATCATTAACAGAGCTTTTAATTTTGCACATCCAAAATTAACTTTTTTCTACATACGATCATCTAAAAATCAAAAAGTAATTACAGCATCTCGTATTTTTTAGTTCCAGACAGACAGCAACACGTTGCAAACAGTTCCTAAACATTTCATAGCATTAGCGCCTATACTTTTGAGAAAAGGCTTTTCATAACTTAAAAAATGTAAAACAGAGAAAATGAGGTTCAAAGATTTTCTTCTCATACTTCTACATGTAATAAGCTTACCTCAATTTCAAAATCCTCCATATTGATACTCCTCGCCCTTCAGGTATCTCTTCTGTCCTCTTCGAGTCTGCCTGGCGTCTATTTGCACGTAAGACACTGATCTGTTAGCTTTCTTGACCCTGCTCTCAGCGATTGTGTAAAATGCTTTTGTTGAAAACACACCAGCAACTCTACCAACTTTCTTCATCACTTCAATTCTGCTATTACTTTACGTTATTGTAACATAAAACTGCATCATAGACACCTATTTTGAGTACTTAAAGCCCACAGAATGTCCTCCTTGAGCATCTAATCCAAAGTAAATGATTGAGGCTTATATTTGCATTTTGTCTTTCCGTGAAGACACTTCCTCGATAAATCAGGTTCTGCAAAAACCTGAATGTGGGCTTAATTACATTCCCAACAGGTTCTGGTAATGAGTGATTATATCAATACGTCTCATTTCTGTTGTTTAACTTTCACCAATCGTGTTTTCCACACAGATTGGGTATTGGTGTTTGGTCAGTGGATAGTTTGTGGAAAAAAATTGCCCAGACACCACGTCTCATTGCCTCTAAATTACGTTTTTTCATGATAGCTCTCCCATAAAATAACAGAAACAATTTCTTTCCGAGTAAGCCTGACTTTTCCCCTAGTGGTTTTCCATCTTCAAGTGCTTCACCCTTCTTCTCTTTCAGCAAGCGACGAAGCCTACCACCACGCCTCCTTCGGATGTGGCCAACACATTCCAGCTTTTCTATTGTTGTATTGTATGGATTTTAATCTATGACAGCTTTGAACCAAGTGGATTCCGTATCACCAAGGTATTTAGTATATCTAACACCATACTGGTCCTCAGATCTTCAGAACATCCTCACAACCGCAGCAGCCTCCACTCCCCCACTTGAGCCACTATAATTTTTAGAGCATGCTTTTCTTGTCACAGTTTCTCATTGTCTTCATTGCTGGACATTTTGTTTGTTGCACACTGTTGGCAGTATTTAGACATAATTTCTACATCTAAAACTTTACATGAGTGAATAACAGTAACAGATGCACCTCCATACAGAGATGTGTGGCCCCATTTCATCCATATGTATATGAAGATGGTATCTGTTCTTTCGGACATGTCCGAAAGGATAGATACCACTTGTGATCTTGTATCTCTCTAAGAATGAAATTAAAATGAAGTTCAGACCAATAGCTATTTACAGGAGTTGATAAATGTCAAAGGAAACAAGTCCGAAAGAACAGATACCATTTTCATACAGATAATGCTTACTGGTCAATGCTCTCCTTCAGTGCAGATGAACTCACATTGCTCAGACTCATCTGGGAAATGGTAGATTGGCTGCTGCAAGTAACGAGTATAGTGAGCAGGGCTACTACAAATGTATTGTGTGGACAGTAAGTTGGAAATGTGGGTATCATGGGGAGCTTGCCACAGATAATTCCCTGCAGTCGCACTATTCTCGGTGTATTTGATTGCTCAGTCGGATAGAGCATCTGCCATGGAAGCAGGAGATCCTGGATTCGAGTCCCGCTCAGGACACACATTTTCAACTGTCCCAGTTGATACTGATCAACGCCTGTAAGCAGCTAGTGGTCTGAACTTCATTGTAATTTCACCTTTTCATCCAGGTCCCATCTACAGATACACACAGGTCAGTAACATTTGTAGGATATTCACTCTCATGAATATGTACCACAGTATCCACTTCTTTATGGCTTATTTGCAGCAGTCCCTCCACTCCTTTCTTCAAAGAAATATTGGCGGTATCCCATATAGCATCAGACATTTCTATATTTATTTTTTCAAACCTTGCGCTAGGTGGAGGCTAGCTCAGAAAACCACAAAATAAATTACCTCCTTCCCTGCCCTGTCCAAGGCATCTCACGGCATATCCTAATCTAAAATGGCTTTCATTGGTACTAGTGTCAGTTTTTTTTTGGAGGAGGAAAATAACATTTCATAACGACACGAATTACAAATTAATTTAAAATCACAAGCTGTTCCCAGTCTCCTTTCCTCAACAACAATCATGCATTCCATATTTTAACAGCTAACACATGAACATGAAATCCTTATAGCTTGGCAGAGAAGCTCTCAATCAGTAAGTCTGAATCCAGTGGAATCCATATCAACATCATCCATGCACCTGTACAATTCTCCTGTCCCTAGTTTCGAAGCTGATGCTGAGAGCTTACATTCTTCATTTCGAGCTGCTTCCTCTTTTTTGTTGGTAAACCGATTTCCATGATGCCTCCGTTTCATAAACACAGTTTTTCCACAGCCCATTATGCATAAATCTTGACTTTCGAGTTCAACTTTCCACCTAGTAATATGTGTTAGTATTGTTAAAACGTAAATAAACCATATGCAAGAAGTCTTCAGGCAAAGATACAGATGTCAGCCAAAGATGTAGTCAGCCAAAGATATCGAAAGAAAATAGCCTCCACACTGACAAAAATTCTGCTGAAGAAAGAAGTTTCCAAAGTGTCAGAAAAGGTGGAAGTGGCTGCCAGTGCAGAGTTAATCAGTTTAACAATTTAAAGGCATTTCTAAAGTTGCTATCACGATACAAATCACACACAACACAGATTAAACTGTGTACTGTAGATTAAGAAAAAAATACTTTTCTAAAATCGATTTTTGGACCAAAATCCATTACAGCCTCGCTTAAATGAAAAAGATGAAATATTCGCAACTATACATTGTTTAAAAAAGACTTATGCTGTGAAAATATGATTGGAGGATCAGAAATGTAAAACGTTTCTTATTCTCATATAGGTAAGAAGATTACATGATACTTGAAATGACCAAGTTTCCAATACTTTTTGAATTTTTACATCTCTTAATGATAATTTTGCAACTCTAATTCTAACTACTTTTTCACAGATATAATAAAATTTTCTTAACCAAAATGGAAGTTGAAAATAAGATATGCACCACAAACAAAAAATATTCTGTAATAGAACTTCTTGCAAATAAAACAAGACGACCAAGGACAGATTTGGGTTATGACTACTTACAGAAAATTTAAATAATAATAGCTTAATAGAAATATTGGAGATATTATCTACACAAAACGAAAAACAATTAGAAGAATTCAAACCTGTTACAGAAACATTTTGTGACAACATTATGACTACAAAACTAAAAGATTTTATAGATTGCAAAAAAAATGAAAAATAGACAGTTTTTGGTAAGGAAAGGAGGTTGTGTAAGTTGTAACAGCTTTTTAAGATGTAGATTTTCTAAATTTAATTTAGTAAGACATGGAGTTAAAGCAAAAATTCCTTAGTTATTAGGTTCTGATATACAAAGGTATTAAACAAATTATCTGCAAAGATATAAAAATTATAAAGCAAAAATATGAGACTCTTGTTGCTATTACGTATAATGCAAAATTAGTCAATGTGAAATTAGATACACTTATATGATAGTTACCAATAATTTTATAATAAATTAGAAAAAGAACATTACTATTTATTTGATCCATACATAACACAATATCTTGCAGGTTTTCTTAACAAAGAACAAATTTGTGAATATTTAACAAACCATTTTAATATTCATTTGCAAGGAGAATATAGAAAAGAATGTTATATAATAGTTACAACAACAATTCTGTAGGAAATACTGCTTAACTTGGCTAAATTCTAATTGTACCATAAAATTTTAAACAAATTTAGTTCCCAAATAACAACTCAAGAAGTTAACAAACAACATGGTAACCATATTAAATATTTTTTACATTAACAAAACATTTTCATTCAAATTAGTTAAATGAAATGGAATTACAAAATTAGAAGCAACAATATAACTATATGAATCCCGATTTAACAAGAAAACCAGAATTTTATCCATTAACAGATTATTTAGAATTAATCAAAAATAATAGCAAATATTTCGAGAAAGCTCCTTTTTATTTTACTCCACTGGCTAAATTGTGGTAAAAATTAATAGATTTGTTGTAGAATGGTTGTTGCCTTATGTACATAAACCTACTGAAGTATGTCTATTGGGGAAATTAAAAGATGAAAAAACTAACAGAAATACAAAAAAAAATTGGAACAAATAATAAAAATGAAAAAGAAAAGTGTGTTAAATATATTACCTCCATTTAGTTTTAACTATCTGCCTATTAACTTTACAGAAATTTTCGAGGAGACTAATAATATAATTTCTGTAAAACAAACATATTTTATAAAATATGGGGAAACAGATTTTTCTAAATCCTATAGTTTGTTTTCTACAACATCAAAGATATAAATATCGAAGAATTAGGGTTAATAAAACAAATAATATTTTTGCATTCATGCCTAGAAAAAGAATAAACATTACTGACAAACTTTCTCCATATCGAAAATATATAGGATTGTTTCTATTCCAGAGGCTTGAAGAAGAGATTTGAATAAAAAAAATATATTTAAGTTACAAAATTAAGATAAGAATACATAAAATTAAAACAAGACTAAATAACAACGAAGAAAGGCTTGCCTTTTTTCATATAAATGTCTACATCTATTTTGTTTCTAATTTTTGTGGAATAACTATGTTATTCTCTTTAAAATAATTTAAGATTACTTTTAGCTGTCCATTATTAAACCCAACTAAACCTTCTATATATTTGCACGTATAATATATGTACATCGACATCTACATAGATGCTGCGCAAGCTACCCTAGGGTGCGTGGCGGTGGGTACTTTGTACCACTTTTTGTCATTTCCCCTCCTACTGCACTCGCAAATAGAGCGAGGGAAAAACGACTATCTCTATGCCTCTGTATGAGCCCTAAATTCTCGTATCTTATCTTCGTTGTCCTTATGTGCAATGGATGTTGGCAGCAGTAGAATCGTTCCAGAGTCAGCTTCAAATGCCTGTTCTCTAAATTTTCTCAATAGCATTTCCCAAAAGGAACTCTGCCTTCCATCCAGGGATTCCCATTTGAGTTACCAAAGCATCCCCGTAACACTTATGTTTTGCTCCAACCTACGGGTAACAAATCTAGTAGCCCTCCTCTGAATTGCTTCGATGTCTTTGTTCAATCCGACCTGGTACAGATCCCAAACACTCGAGCAGAACGTAAGAACAGGTCAAATGGCGTCCTACATCCGATCTCCTTTACACGTGAACCACTCTTTCCTAAAATTGTCCCTAGAAACTGAAATCGACCATTCGCATTCCCCATCAAGTTTTCACATGCTCGTTCCACCTCATATTGCTTTGCAACGTTATACCCAGATATTTAAATGACTCGACTCTGTCAAGGTGGACTCTACTAATAATGTACCCAAACGTTACAGGTTTGTTCTTCCTACTCATCCGCATTAATTTACATTTTTCCACATTTAGGGCTAGCTGCCTTTCTCACACTAACTGGAAATTTTGTCTAAGTCGTCTTGCATCTTCCTACACTTACTCAACTTCGACACCTTACCATACAGCACAGCATTATCAGGAAACAACTGCACATGCTGCACACCCTGTCCGCCAAATCATCTATGTATATACAGAACAACAGCGGTTCTATCACATTTATCTAGGGCACTCCTGATGAAAATTCGCTATCGAAGACAACAACATACTGGGTTCTATTATTTAAGAAGTCTTCAAGCCAACGACTAATTAAATTTCCATCCTCAACACAATATATATGGTAAACATGATGTCCTAAATAACTGAATAATAACAGGAATCGTCCTTTTTGTATAGTTTCCTTGGTTATAAAAACACATACATCATTCTCCCAAGATGCTATACCTTTAGGAATAACTAGTTTTTCCATTTATTTTATTTCAAGTTACTTATCTATTGTAAAATTTGTAGCTGTAAATGGAGGAAGAGTTTAATATCAAGATTATAGATCCATTTCACAAGAATAAAATCTATTATCAAGATATGAGAGAAAAATTAAATACTTTACTAGATGAAGAATACCATGTAGAGCGCTTTGTTGTAATTTTACTCATAAATGATTTTACAAAAATCACTGTTTATGACAGAGGAAAAGATGTATTTGTAGAATTAAAAGATTTAAATCAATGTAGTAGAGGGAAATACATAAGAAAAATTGTTAAGGCAATTAACAAATGTTACTTGGAAGAATATGGCTGAAATTCTAGTTAGGAAAGCGAAAATTGTAAAGATTTTTTCAGGAAAAGAAGCTGTAAAAGACTACATAGATGGTCGAAATTTCAAAACATGGATTTATGTTTTTTTGATTTTTATCCTTTTTTATTTATTCTTTCTATTCTTTTTTTCTCTTTCTTTAATTCTTTTCTTTTTGTAGTCCAATTTTTCTTCCCTACGAGAAAGGTTGGAACTTCAAAAAAATCAGACAATTTAAGGCACCCCAGGAGGACGTCGAGTTTTATTTCTGCTCATCTTGAAGGGTTGCTGAATTGGGGATCCTTTTAAGATAAAACACAAAATATAAAGTTATAAAATTTTTAAGAAATATAAAATTCTAAAACATATTTTTGTTCCTTGCTGTCGTTAAACGTAATATAATTCTAAAATTTATATTATATGTCCCTGGGCCACAACTGTTCATACATGGTTTGAAGAACATTCTTGACAATTCGAGCGAGTGGTCTGGCCACCCAAATCGCCCAGCATGAATCCCATAGGAGATCTATGGGACAACATCGAAAGGGTAGTCTGTACACAGAATCCTGCACCGGCAACTCTTTCGCAGTTATGTACGGCTATAGAGACAGCATGCCTCAGTGTTTCTGCAGGGTTCTTATAACGACTTGTTGAGTCGATGCCACCTGAAGGTGCCGCACTACGCTGGACAAAAGGAGGCCCGACACGATGTTGGGAGGTGTCCCATGACTTCTGTCAGCTCGTGTATTTCGTTCGCTCCACATGTTGAAGTCTTGGTCTTGACCCTCTGTGTAGTATCGCACTGCCCTTCCAACAACAATTTTTGCACGTACACTGAATTGTCATTCTTGTTGGACATCGTATATCAGGCTGCCTTTGTGTATCCAAATCAACTGTTCTCTTCGCCTGAATCAGTGTTTTCTGTAAAGGAGTAGCAGTCTAGTTTCTCTTTGTTAGTGAAACACTTTTTCTTTCTCTGACTTACAAGCAGTCAACAGAGGTGAACGACACAAGCAGAACGAAGCCACATACAGTACACCCTGTGCCCCTTTTCATACGAGTACTGCTGACGCGCAACACACTGTTCCCTCCTTATCCGACGTAACGCGTCTCTTGTAGTCGGTATGAAATGACGAATTTCTGCGTAAGACAGCAATCAGTTCCACATCAATAACATATACATCGTAAGATCTAAATATTACTCCGAATCATTTTGAAGAATGAAACACTGTTTAATCCCGTCTTTTAGAATACGATACGAACAGTAGAAATTAACTTTAGTTTTCTTTTGAAAAAGGGAAGTTGATAGTGATACCTCTGCAATTAAAAATAGCAGTCAAAGGAGACTATACGATGCTTACTGAGGACTTTTTCACAGTTGATCTGGCTAAAGACAGAATTACGACACCTTAAACGATTCCTGGAATATGTGAGGAGAATAGCTTAGGTAATCCATCACGTATTATGATTATCATTATTATTATTATTATTATTATTATTATTATTATTATTTTCCATTATTGCCCTTTAGGATACCGTGTGAACTTCATCCAGTCACAGATTCACTCTCGACTTCTCTATTCGTTCCTTCCCAAAACCATTAATTCACTATGTTTTTTCTTTCTTTTCTCCACCCAGCTTTTTCCCTGTTGTTCCTTTTCTTGAAACTTATTTAGTTTTCTTGTGTCTGATTTTATTTGTCAATTGTTTTCAGTCTTTTATTGTGCAACTCAGATTTTGACTGTACCAGATCTTCTTGTGTTTCCTTTATCCAACTGGTCTTTAATTAACTTGCATCAGCGTCATCAAAATATTTCTAAATGACCCTGTTTTCATTCATCCTACATAGGTCTCCAGAGAACTGTAGGCGTCTTTGCTTAAACTGATCTGTGATGTTGTCTGTAGTTTCGTAAAATTCCTCTGTAGGTCATCTGACGCAAGTTAAGATTCGGACACCCGGGGATTTTTCTACGGATTTTCCGTTCTTGCTCCCCGAGGTCATCAATTTTCGTCATGCCTCTAATTAATGTGGCTTCTGACACTGCAACGCTTTTGGTAAAACAACTGTGTAGTATTGCCGTAGTTTTGCATTACGAGTAATTGCTCTTTCCTTGTCCAGATTTCATGTCAGTTTGTACGCCTTTTGCAGATTAAATATTTTTTTCTGTGTTGGACACACTGTTAGAGCGTTGTACCTGGGGGATAGTGCACCTAGGAACGCATGCTGCTCCCCAATAGGTATTTCGAAATAGTGACCGCCTTTAGACTCTCATGAAGGAATGAGCACTAGAGACCGCCATAAGTAGGTTCCGGCATTTTATATCGTTTCTGTTGTGAGAAATGACGTTGAGTTTCGTGCAGCATTTGTAAATATTTTGACTTCTACACATTTAAACGCTGTGTAACATACACCAAAGAGCCAAAAAAACTGGTACACCTGCCTAATACCGTGTAGGTCCCCCGCGAGCACGCAGAAGTGCCGCAACACGAGGTGACATGGACTCGACTAATGTCTGAAGTAGTGCTGGAGAGAACTGACACCATGAATCCCGCATGTCTATCCATAAATCCGTAAGAGTAGTCGGGGGTGAAGATCTCTTCTGAAGAGCACGTTGCGAGGCATCCCAGATATGCTCAGTAAAATGGCATCCCAGATATGCTCAAAAGTGTTTATTTCTGGGGAGTTTGGTGGACAGCGGAAGTGTTTGAACTGAAGAGTGTTCCCCGGAGCCAGTCTGCAGCGATTCGGGACCTGTGGGGTGTCGCATTGTCCTTCTGGAATTGCCCATGTCCGTTGGACTGCACAATCGACATGAATGGATGCAGCTGATAAGACAGGATGCTTAAAAACGTGTCACTTATCAGAGCCGTATCTAGACGTATCAGGTGTCCCATATCACTCCAACTGCACACACCCCACACTATTACAGAGCCTCCAACAGCTTGAACAGTCCCCTGCTGATATGCAGGGTTTTTGGATCCATGAGGTTGTCTCAATACCCAGTAGCGTCCATCCGCTCGACGCAGTTTGAAACGAGACTCATTCAACCAGGCAACATGTTTCCAGTAATCAACAATGTCGGTGTTGACGGGCCCAGGCGAGACTTACAGCTCTGTGTCGTGCAGTCATCAAGAATGCAGAAGGGGGCCTTCGGTTCTGAAAAACCATATCGATGATGCCTCGTTGAATGGTTTACATGCTGACACTTTTTGATGGGGCAGCATTGAAATTTACAGCAATTTGCGGAAGATTTGCAGTTCTGTCACGTTGAACAATTCTCTTCAGTCACCTTTGGTCCCGTTCTTGCAGGAACTTTTTCCGGCCGCAGTGATGTCGGAGATTTGATGTTTTGCTGGATTCCTGATATTCATGGTACACTCATGAAATGGAGGTACGGGAAAATCCCCACTTCATCGCTACTTCGAAGATGCTGTGTCCTACCGCTCGTGCGCCGACTATAACATCACGTCGAAACTCAGTTAAATCTTAATAATCTGCCATTGTAGCAGCAGTAACCGATCTGACAACTACGCCAGACACTTTCTGTCTTATACAGACGTTGACGGGTATATATATATATATATATATATATATATATATATATATATATATATATATATATATATATATATATATATATATATATATATAAAAATTATTATTAGTGTTTTGCCCTTAAAGAGCGCATTTGGACTAAACTACATGGCCAGTTCCTTTTGCTGCCTTCCTTGCTGCCCAAACTTCCCTCATTCGCTCGCTATGTTTCTGTTTCCGGTTCTGTGTCCATGCTTTTTGTCGGCTTTGTGTCTTCGGCTTCATCTTGATTGCCTTTTTGGCTGCCCATATTTCTTTCATCTTCTGGCTGCGATCTTGCTTGCGTTCTTCGGTCCATTTTATGCCTGTTCGTTTGTCACATTGTATCTCATGTAGTTTACTTTTCTTAATGATGTTTCTGAATTTTATTCTGTCGTTTATTGTATCTGCTGTTATGTTGAGTTGGTTCAGGTCGTTTTCTACCTCTGCCACCCATTTGTTGTTTCTAGTGGTTACCCAGTCAAAGATCTGTTTGGTCAGCCTGTGTGATGGCATTCTGTATAGGTGTCCATAGAATTGTAGTCTGCGTTTTCTAATCTTTTCTGTGATTGTCTCCGTATGTTTGTACAGTTCCTCTGTAGGTTTCTTCATCCATATTCCATTGTTGTTAGTTGCGCCAAATATTTTCCTAAGTATTTTCCGTTCTACTGTTTCTAATTGTCTGATACGTGTATGCCCTAGGATTAGTGTGGTCTCTGCTGCATATAGTGCCTCGGGGAGCACCACCGGGTCGTAATGGCGTAATTTGGCTTTTTGTGAGATAGACTTCTTGTTGTAATGATTCCACACTACTTTGTATGTCTTGTCCAGTTTAGTCTTTCTTTCTTCGTTTGAGTCTCTGTTATGTCCACTCATTTGTAGTGTTTCACCGAGGTATTTGAAGTTTACCGTTTTGTAAATCGTGCCATACTTTGTGTTCAGAGATGAGAGTTTCTTTGTGCTCATAAACTGTGTCTTTTCGTAAGAGATCTGTACTCCAGTTTTGGAAGCGATTTCGTGCAGTTTTTCAATAGCGTCTTTTGTTTCCTTTATACCTTTCGTGACAATCGCCAAATCGTCTGCAAAAGCCAGGCATTTAATCTGTAGGTTTCCTAAGGTTATCCCCTGTTGTGGTGTTTCGCATTCTTTTATGACCTTATCTAACACCAGATTGAAAAGGAGAGGTGAGAGGCCATCGCCTTGTCGGACACCTGTGCGAATTTCAAAGGGCTCTGATAGTTCCCCACAGAACTTTACTTTGGAGGTCGTGTTGGTTAAAGTTTGCTCTATGATAGCTCGTGTTCTGTTGTCTACTTTGTATTCTGCTAGAATTTTGAAGAGAGTTTTCCGGTCGATAGAGTCGTACGCCTTTTTGAAGTCAACAAAGGTAATGATCAGGTTCTGTTTGTGTTGTAAAATCATTTTCAGGTTCCAAATTTGTTCCGCACAAGACCGCCCTTTACGGAAGCCTGCTTGGTATTCCCCAATCAAGTGGTCGGTCTGGCATTCTAGTCTGTTCAGTAAAGCTTTAGAGAGGATCTTGTATGTGACCGGTAGTAGGTATATTCCTCTGTAGTTGTTCGGGTCAGTCTTGTCACCTTTTTTGTGTAGTGGGTGTATCAGGGCAGTTTTCCAGTCGTCAGGAATTTTCATGGTCTTCCAGATGTCTTCCAAGATCCTGTGGATGTCTTTGGGTGAGTTCTGGGTCTTGTAACTTCCAGATTTCCGCGATGATGCCATCTTCTCCTGGTGCTCTACGATTCTTGAGTGACTTGATTATTTCTTTAACTTCTTCTAGAGTTGGAGGTTCACTATCTGGATTGTATGTGCTCGTTTCTGTCATCATTTCTTCCATTGTGGCGGGGGGGGGGGGGGGGGCGTGTTGAGCAGTTTTTCAAAGTACTTTGCCAGAATGTCACAATTGTTTTTGGTATTGGTTTCTAGGGTTACATCCGGTCTTCTGAAGCACAAGTTGGGTGGTTGATATCCAGTCATATTTTCTCTGAATGTTCTGTAGAAGTTTCTTGTATTGTTCTTCATGAAGTCCGATTCGATCTCTGTCAGTCGCCGTTTGTCATACTGTCGTGTTTCACTGCGAATGATTTTGCTTGATTGCTTCTGTGGTTTCAAGAAGTTCATCCAATTCTCTTGGGATTTATGGCTACTAAATTTTTTCCATGCACTGATTCGTTGGTCAATAGCTTGGTCACATGTGTGGTTCCACCAACGGTGTTTCCGTGTGCGTGGTGCTTGTGCTAGTTTCATGGCCTCTCGGATTCTTCGTGAAAGTTGTGTCCAGTCTGTCGTTTTCTCCATTTTAATTTTGTGTAATATTTGTGTCTGGTTTAAAGTAACGTATTCTGGATCTGGTCTAACAATTTTGTTCTTCTGGAGCTTTTTCTTGGGCAAAAGACGAATCCTGATCTGTAGTAGGTGGTGGTCTGAGTCGAAGTAGCCTTTACGGGTGTCTATGTTCAAAATTTCTTTTTGTGAGTCTTTCTGGACTATTACGTGGTCGATTTGTAGTTCTTGCTTTCCGCTGGGGAATTTCCATGTGGTGAGTTTTCGTGTTGGTTTCTTGAATTTTGTTGACATAATGGCGAGGTCGTGGCTTTTGCAAAAGTCTATCAGATGTTTTCCGTTTTTGTTGGTGTCCTTGTGTGGAGTATGTTTTCCTGTGATATGTCTGTATATCTTTTCTTTTCCGAGTTTAGCGTTGAAGTCTCCCAGTATTATTTTGACTCTATGTGCAGGAATTTTTCTGATAGTTTCTTCCATTGTCGTCCAGAAGTCATCAATTTCGTCCGGGTTTTTCCTGTTGTAGTCATTAGTCGGTGCATGTGCGTTGATTATTGTGTAGGGTTTATTGGCTGATTCCACTGTGATGGTGCTGATTCTTTCGTTTAGTGACGAAAAGTCGATTATGCTGTCCTTGATGGACCTGTGTACTGCAAATACTGTGCCAAAAAGCCTTAGGTTTTTCAGTTGTCTCGATGGTTTTCCTTTGTATATTCTGAAATTTTCCGTGTTGAAATGGTCTTCGTCTGTGAATTGTGTGTCTTGCAGTGCACATATTTTGATTTGAAATTTTTCGAGAGTGTCTGTCAGTTGTTTCATCTTTCCTGTCTTCATCAGTGTGTTCACGTTGAGTGTGCCGATGTAGTGTTTGCGTTTGGTCTTGAGGGAGTTTGAGAAGCTCCGATTCTTCTCATGATGTCCGTGAGCCCCCGGAATCCGATGCTCACGACGATCCCAGTCTATTGACTGGGGCCCGGGGTGATGAGATTTTTCTCGTTGTACCATCATGATGTTTAGTAGTTGGATGTATGGCATGCTGCCGACTACAACCTGACTTTCCAGATCAGGAGGTTGGTTGAGGCCGCCACTGACATGTGGAGCAGACACCTTTTGTAGCCGCCCACTGTGGGAACAGACGCTACTAGTAGTTTTGGTCCGCCCCGAGTATTTCATTTCCTCGGTAAAAATCGACACACATGCTTATAATGACATGGGGTTTTATTGGAACCAAAAAAAAAAAAAAAAAAAAAAACAAAGGATTGCTAGACGCGTCAAAGATCTCTTGCGAGCGTCGTTTGGTGATGATCGTGTGCTCAGCCGCCACTTTCGTCATGCTTGGCCTCCCAGGTCCCCAGACCTCAGTCCGTGCGATTATTGGCTTTGAGGTTTCCTGAAGTCGCAAGTGTATCGTGATCGACCGACATCTCTAGGGATGCTGAAAGACAACATCCGACGCCAATGCCTCACCATAACTCCGGACATGCTTTACAGTGCTGTTCACAACATTATTCCTCGACTACAGCTATTGTTGAGGAATGATGGTGGACATATTGATCATTTCCTGTAAAGAACATCATCTTTGCTTTGTCTTACTTTGTTATGCTAATTATTGCTATTATGATCAGATGAAGCGCCATCTGTCTAACATTTTTAGAACTTTTGTATTTTTTTGTTTTTAATAAAACCCCATGTCATTCCAAGCACGTGTGTCAATTTGTACCTGTCTATCT
Organism: Schistocerca nitens; assembly: GCF_023898315.1. NCBI lineage: Eukaryota > Metazoa > Arthropoda > Insecta > Orthoptera > Acrididae > Schistocerca > Schistocerca nitens. The sequence continues at coordinate 141,847,883 of NC_064623.1, read as the reverse complement.
ACACTATTGCATGATTTATTCAGTTTTCAAATTTATACTGACTTTTTGATCACCCAGTATATATATATATATATATATATATATATACGGGGAGAGCAATGTTCTAGAGTTGTCGCATGGAGGAGTGGTAGTTGTCTGCTCCAGTTCTGCTGCCTTGCTTGTACATACAGGGAGGACAAAATAAAAGTGGTCCAGAAAATATTTCACTCACCGTGAGACAGATAACCCAGTCTACAGCAAGTGCCCTGGTAGTGGCTTGGTGGGTTGCCTGACTCAAGGTGCATGAAATATTTTCTGGACCACGTTTATTTTGGCCATGCTATATGTAACACTTGCTCTCTTTCGTAGTCACTGGGAGCAGTTGCCTGCACAAGCAGCTGTTACTCTTCATTGGAGATAAAAGCAGAGATCTGCGACCAGTCACTTATGACGTATTTGTTTCAGCCCCTAAACTAGTTTTCCTACCTTTTAAGACTTATTTTCATATGGGTCACACATAAGCTACATCTTTGTTTCCATGTGATGATACTGGTCACTGGCTCTGTGACAAGAAGATAGAAAAAATATTAGCCTATGAAACTAACTGTCTGTAATTAAAAGTGCTCAAATATATGTCTGACTGAAAATGATAATGCAAACTGACAAAAGGATATTAACCGCCAATACCGTCCCTACAGCCGCAGTAAGTGAAAGAGTTCATTTTTCGACCAAACTTGTCATATAACTAACCCACAAGGCGACACATTAACGTGTATCTGTCTTCTTGTCACAGAGCCAGTGTCCAACGTCATGCCACGAAGGCGGCTATGTGACTTCTGTGTGCCCAATCGGAATAAAGGTTAAAAAGGCTACACACCTACTTTATTAAAATACATAAAGGTTTAAAAACGGTTATGTACATGTATATGTATTTATCTTCAATTAATAAGGTCACTGTTCTACCCTATCCACAATCGACACTTTTAATCGGTTACTCCACAACAACAGCTGCCAGTTCAAGACGACATAGCTTCTACCCGATCAAGAGACTCTGCACCAGACATTCCCCACTCAGAACCGCTAGCAACCTCCTCGATGCTTGGACACAAGAATAGTGTAATAATACTCCACCACAGCTTCACAGTTTTCTCAAAGTCAGCAACAAATTCTGGGAACTTGATTGCTCTGTAGGACATGGAGTATACTCAACAGCATCCGGACTAACGATTGGAAATGCGGTGACCTACTGTGCAGATGGGGTCCAAGGTTACCACTGCCGACTGCTCCTTGGGATTTCCAAGAGTGCCGGCCGCTGGTGGCTGAGCGGTTCTGGCGCTACAGTCTGGAACCGCGCGACCGCTACGGTCGCAGGTTCGAATCCTGCCTCGGGCATGGATGTGTGTGTTGTCCTTAGGTTAGTTAGGTTTAAGTAGTTCTAAGTTCTAGGGGACTTACAACCTCAGCAGTTGAGTCCCATAGTGCTCAGAGCCATTTGAACCATTTGGATTTCCAAGAACTAACATTGTTGAAGAGTATCCTCGGTAGATGAGGACTGAAAATCATTCGGACTTCGTGAAAGTTACAACAGATGTGATCAGTTACCTAAATTTGTAAATTGTACACTAAGGCGATAAAAGTCATAGAATAGCCACTAATATCGGGCCAGGCCTCCTTTTGCGCAGCGTAGTGCAACCGCTCAACGTGGCGTGAGCTCAACAAGTCGTTGTAGCCGTCCATAGTTGAGAAAGTTTGCCGATGCAGGATCTTGAGCACGAACTCTCGATTATGTCCCATAAGTATTCTGTGTAATTCATGACAGGCGGTCTGGGTGGCCAAATCATTCCCTCAAATTATCCAGAATGTCCTTCCTTGGGCTTTCCAAGTACTATCTGACGAAGAGTATCCTCGGTAGATGACAGAAAATCATTCGGTCTTCGTGAACGTTACAGCAGATGTGATCAGTTATCTAAATTTGTAAATTTTACACTATGGCGATAAAAGTCATGGAATAGCCCCTAATATTGTGCTAGGCCTCCTTTTGCTCAGCGTAGTGCAACAGCTCAACGCGGCGTGAGCTCAACAAGTCGTTGTAGCCGTCCATAGTTGAGAAAGTTTGCCGATGCAGGATCTTGAGCACGAACTAAACTCTCGATTATGTCCCATAAGTATTCTGTGTGATTCATGACAGGCTGTCTGGGTGGCCAAATCATTCCCTCAAATTATCCAGAACGTCCTTCCTTGGGCTTTCCAAGAACTATCTGACGAAGAGTATCCTCGGTAGATGACAGAAAATCATTCGGTCTTCGTGAACGTTACAGCAGATGTGATCAGTTATCTAAATTTGTAAATTTTACACTAAGGCGATAAAAGTCATAGAATAGCCCCTAATATCGTGCCAGGCCTCCTTTTGCTCAGCGTAGTGCAACAGCTCAACGTGGCGTGAGCTCAACAAGTCGTTGTAGCCGTCCATAGTTGAGAAAGTTTGCCGATACAGGATCTTGAGCACGAACTAAACTCTCGATTATGTCCCATAAATATTCTGTGTGATTCATGACAGGCGGTCTGGGTGGCCAGATCATTCCCTCAAATTATCCAGGATGTCCTTCAAACCAACTGTGAACAACTGTCGCCCGATGACACGGTTCATTGTCGTCCATAAAAATTCCGTCGTTCTCGGGGCTGCAAACGGGCTCCAAGTAGCCGAGCATATCCGTTTCTAGTCAATGATCGATCCAGTTTGACCACAGAACCCAGACCATTCCATGTAAACACAGCCCACAACGTTATAGAGCCGCAACCAGCTTGCACAGTGCCCTATTGACAACTTGGGTCCGTGGGAGTCTGCGCCACACACGAACCCTACCGTCAGCTCTTACCAACTGAAATCAGCACTCATCTTACCAAGCACTAGCGTCGGTAGGGTCGCCTGCTTCCACAGACTCTCCTAACGAATACGTTAGTCGTACGTGCCACACGGATTTCTGCGGTTATTTAACGCACTGCTGCTTGTCACCACTGACACCTCTTCGCAATCGCCGCTGCTCTCGGTCGTTAAGTGGAGGCTGTAAGCCACTGCGTTGTCCGTGGTCAGAGGTAATGGCAGAGATTTGGTATTCTCGGCGCACGGTTTACACTGTGGATCTCTGAATACTGAATTCCCTAACGATCCCCGAATTGGAATGACCAATTCGTCTAGCTCCAACTGTCACTCCTCGTTTAAAGTCTGTTAATTTCCGGCATGCGGCCATAATCAGGCCATAATCACGTCGGAGACCTTTTCACATGAATCACGCGCGTTTTTCGTTCTTGTTTCTCTGTGTCATGGATTATCGCCAGTCCTCTGAATAATTGGCTTCTTCCCCATACAGAGCTTCTGGTAAAGCGACTGCATTGTAGTGTCATAGTTTTGTGTTACGATACACTGCACTTTTATTGCAATGATTCCATGTCAGCGTACGGCTTCTGTAGTCTGCGATTGTGTTACATACAGGGTGTTACAAAAAGGTACGGCCAAACTTTCAGGAAACATTCCTCACGCACAAATAAAGAAAAGATGTTATGTGGACATGTGTCCGGAAACGCTTAATTTCCATGTTAGAGCTCCTTTTTGTTTCGTCAGTATGGCTTCATTCCAACGTGATCAAATTGTAAATTTTCACAGTCAACATGTGTGGGCTGACGAAAATACGCACGCAGTTGTGCAATCGCGTCATCAACACAGATTTTCTGTGAACGTTTGGGCAGGCATTGTTGGTGATGGCTTGATTGGGCCCCATGTTCTTCCACCTACGCTCAATGGAGCACGTTATCATGATTTCATACGGGATACTCTACCTGTGCTGCTAAACATGTGCCTTTACAAATGCGACACAACATGTGGTTCATGCACGATGGAGCTCCTGCACATTTCAGTCGAAGTGTTCGTATGCTTCTCAACAACAGATTCGGTGACCGATGGATTGGTAGAGGCGGACCAATTCCATGGCTCCACGCTCTCCTTACCTCAACCCTCTTGACTTTCATTTATGGGGGCATTTGAAAGCTACGCAACCCCGGTACCAAATGTAGAGATTCTTCGTGCTCGTATTGTGGACGGCTGTGATACAATACGCCATTCTCCAGGGCTGCATCAGCGCATCAAGGATTCCATGCGACGGAGGGTGGATGCACGTATCCTCGCTAACGGAGGACATTTTGAACATTTCCTGTAACAAAGTGTTTGAAGTCACGCTGGTACGTTCTGTTGCTGTGTGTTTCCATTCCATGATTAATGTGATTTGAAGAGAAGTAATAAAATGAGCTCTAACATGGAAAGTAAGCGTTTCCGGACACATGTCCATATAACATATTTTCTTTCTTTGTGTGTGAGGAATGTTTCCTGAAAGTTTGGCCGTACCTTTTTGTAACACCCTGTATACTGGGTGATCAAAAAGTCAGTATAAATTTGAAAACTAAACCACGGAATAATGTAGATAGAGAGGTAAAAATTAACACACATGCTTGGAATGACATGAGGTTTTATTAGAACCAAAATGCAGGATGGCGCTCCACCCCATACTGCTAGACGTGTGAAAGATCTATTGCGCGCGTCGTTTGGTGATGATCTTGTGCTCAGCCGCCACTTTCGTCATGCTTGGCCTCCTAGGTCCCCAGACCTCAGTGCATGCGATTATTGGCTTTGAGGTTACCTGAAGTCGCAAGTGTATCGTGATCGACCGACATCTCTAGAGATGCTGAAAGACAACATCCGACGCCAATGCCTCACCATAACTCCGAACATGCTTTACAGTGCTGTTCACAAGATTATTCCTCGACTACAGCTATTGTTGAGGAATGATGGTGGACATATTGAGCATTTCCTGTAAAGAACATCATCTTTGCTTTGTCTTACTTTGTTATGCTAATTATTGCTATTCTGATCAGATGAAACGGCATCTGTCGGACATTTTTTGAACTTTTGTATTTTTTTCGTTCTAATAAAACCCCATGTCATTCAAGGCATGTGTGTCAATTTGTACCTCTCTATATACATTATTCTGTGATTTATCCAGTTTTCAAATTTATACTGACTTTTTGATCACCCGGTATATATTATTATCATAACGACTGTTCCCCTTTAGGACAGCGATTAAACTTGAATTCACAATTTCATCCCCGGACATTTTGCTTCTTTGCTTCCCAAAAACTCTTCATCCTCTCAGAATCATCCCGTTCTTCTGTCCATTTTTACCATGCTGGCGCGATGTTCTTTCCTCAAACTTCACACTTATGATTTCATTCGGGCACTCTGTGCGGTCTTCGAGATTTTTTATATTGATCTGCTGCAGATCTCTCTGGACTTCTTTCAGCCATTCTGTGCGGCATTTACTATTTGTTAAAATTTGAAAAGTTTCCTTGCTGTTCTGGAGTCTTCCATCCTGTAGATATGTGTATAAAATTTGGCTCGGCGTTTTCTGATTTCGTCTGTTTCTGTGTTGGTCTTTATAAAGAGTTCGTTTTGTGGTCTCTTCATCCAAATGAAGTTTTTGTTGAGTGCCCCGTAAATCTTCCTGAGAATTTTTCTTTCCCGCTTTTCTATTTCCCTAATTTTTGAATGACCATCAATCACGTTTCAGCTGCGTAGATTGCTTCTGGAAGAATCACTGATCTATAGTGCCTTAATTTTGAGTCTGTCGAAATGCACTTCTTGTTGTAATGCGCCCATGTTAGCTCGTAGGCGTTCTGGAGCTTGGTGATTCTTTGTTCATTGGCGATTCGGTTTAATCCTCAGGACTGTATAGTTTCTCCGAGATATTTAAAATGGCAAGCTTGTGCAATTTTATCATGTTTTGTGATTAAATGGTATTTATTTTCTGGTTGTCTTCCCATATATTTTCTTTTCGTAAGATATCTGCAGTCCGGTTTTTTGTGAAATTTCATACAAATTTTCCACTGCATGAGTCGCTTCTGTTCTGTTATTGGTAACAATTGCAATATCTCAGCGAAAGCAAGGCACTTGACTTTTATTTGGTTCTCTTTTTCGATACCAATTTGGATGCCCTTTTCATGAGATTCCCATTCCCTGATGATCTTTTCTAGAACAATATTGAAAAGCATTGGGGATAGTCCGTTCCCCTGTCGGATTCCAGTTTTGATTTCGAACGGTTCTGATATTTCGCCCATGAATTTCACTTTGGATGTTGTTCTGTAATTTTATGTGTCTTTCCGTTGATCCCAAATTCTTCCACGATTTTAAACAGGATTTCACGGCCCACTGAATTGTATGCTTTCCTGAAGTCGAATATAATTACTGTGTTTCTGCATTTCCTGATTTGTAATATCGTCTTTAAGCACCGTATCTGTTCCGCACATGATCGTCCTTTTCTGAATCCGGTCTGGTATTCAGTAATTAGTGGACCTGCCTGGGATTCTATCTTATTTAAAAGTGCTTTCGAAAGGATTTTGTAAGCGACTGGGAGAAGGGAGATTCCTCTGTAATTGTTGATATCTGCCTTGTCGCCCTTTTTGAGTAGGAAGTTCGCAAATGGTGTGACTTAAGTGGAAGATGCCTCCTCGTCCAGATCAGGCACAACGAGTTGTGACTCCACAGAACATTTCAGCAGTTGAAGCCATAGTGAAGGAAAACCGCCGAGTGACACTGAATGACATTACAGCATGTTTACAGATTAGTCATGGGTCAGCACACCACATTGTGCATGATGTGCTCCAGTTTAACAGTGTCTGCAAGATGGGTGCCACGGCAGCTGACTCCTGAAATGAGAAAACGACGTGTTGATGCTTGTGAAGAACTTCTTCGGCGCTTTGAACGAGAAGGTGATGGCTTCCTTGCAAGAATCGTTTCTGGGGACGAAACCTGGGCCGGCCGGGATGGCCGGTTCTAGGCGATACAGTCTGTAACCGCGCGACCGCTACGGTCGCAGGTTCGAATCCTGCCTCGGGCATGGATGTGTGTGATGTCCTTAGGTTGGTTAGGTTTAACTAGTTCTAAGTTCCAGGGGACTGATGACCTCAGAAGTTAAGTCCCATAGTGCTCAGAGCCATTTGAACCATTTTTGAACGAAACTTGGGTTCACTTCCACCAACCGGAAACGAAGAGATCGACCAAGGAATGATGCCATTCCTCATCACCAAAACCAAAGAAGTTTCGAACAGAACCATCAGCAGGGAAGGTTATGCTGACTCTCTTTTGGGACGAAAAAGGCGTCATTTTGGAGCATTACATGCCTAGAGGGACCACTGTCACCAGTGCATCATATACAGATCTCCTAAAAAATCATCTGCGGCCTGCAATCATATTAAATCGGCGTGAATTGCTGTCAGCAGGTGTCCTTTTGCAACATGACAATGCTAGGACCCACACTGCCCGTACAACAGTTGCAACAATCACAGACCTGCATTTTGAGTGTCTTCCTCATAGACCACACTCACCAAACCTTGCCCCAAGTGATTTCCATATGTTTGGACCACTCAAAGACGCAATGGGAGGAAAGAAGTTCCGTTCTGATGAAGGGGTACGCCACGCAGTGCATGAGTGGTTGCGCGGACTACCAAAATAATTTTTTTCTAAAGTAATATATGCACTTTGTAAGCTCTGGAGGACTTGCACTGAGCTTGGGGCAGATTATTTTAAAAAGCGATACAGCTTTGTACCACTTCTGCACAATAAATAATATTTTTAAAAAGTTTAAGAATTTCATTTGACTCACCGTCTTACAAGTGCAACACAGACGAGTGCTATACACTATGAGAAAAAAAGGCACACAACGAAGGAATTTTCTTAAATGGGGCCGAAATCGGTAGTAATTATGACGTACATGTATCGACAGACGATTGATTACAGTTTAAGAAAAAAATGATTTATTTTGGCGTTGATTGATAGAGTTGCTGGAAGTCCTTCTGAGATATAACGTGCCGAATTCTGTATTGTGTTGGCTGAAGAGCCAACACCGTGTTACGAGAGGAGGCCGAAATGCACGCGTTTTAGCTCACGCAGGCTGGCGTGAGGAGGGAAGAACTATACCGACGTGAGGTCTGGAACATGGCAAGGAATGAGAATTCAGAAGGTGGACGTAGTCAGTTTGATACTTAACTTTAATCCATTAATGATGAACTTCGCTCTTGACGGTACATAATTCACAATATTATCTGTTCAGAATAGTAACTGAATATGGCGCCTTGCTAGGTCGTAGCAAATGACGTAGCTGAAGGCTATGCTAACTATCGTCTCGGCAATTGAGAGCGTAATTTGTCAGTGAACCATAGCTAGCAAAGTCGGCTGTACAACTGGGGCGAGTGCTAGGAAGTCTCTCTAGACCTGCCGTGTGGCGGCGCTCGGTCTGCAATCACTGATAGTGGCGACACGCGGGTCCGACGTATACTAACGGACCGCGGCCGATTTGAAGGCTACCACCTAGCAAGTGTGGTGTCTGGCGCTGACACCACATTCTGTCCAATTGGAGCGTGAGAATCCCGATCTGGTTGGAGGGCCCCGACCACAATTTTCCAAACGTTCTCAGTTGGGAAAACACCTGGAGACCTTGCTGTCCGAGGTAGAGTCCCGGCGGCGGTTCGAGTTCTCCCTCTGGCATAGGTGTGTGTGTTTGTCCTTAGGATAATTTAGGTTAAGTAGTGTGTAAGCTCCTTAGGATAATTTAGGTTAAGTAGTGTGTAAGCTTAGGGACTGATGACCTCAGCAGTTAAGTCCCATAAGTCGCCACACACATTTGAATTTTTTGTCCGAGGTAGAGTTTGACAAGCACAAAGACAAGCAGTAGAAAGTCTGGCAGTATGGGGGCTGAAATGTGAGCCCAGCACGCGCAACAAAACGGATCGCAAAATATCGACGATGTATCGCTGTGCTGTGAGGGTGGCGCGGATCACTGCCAAAGGTGTGCTGCTGTGAAATGAAATGGCACCCCAGACCAACACTTGGGGTTCTCGGCTCATATGGCCAGTGACAGGTTGATAGCGCACCCCTGCCCAGGGCGTCTCCAGCGACGTCTTCGTTACTCGTCAGGGAGTCGAACCTCATTGACTGGCGAAGACGTATCTGAAGACTCCCCAGACAGCAGTGGAGTGCCAACCTGACGGCTGCCTGCCATACTGATCGACATCCTGGAGTGATGATGTGGGGTGGCATTTCCTTTTATAACAGGGCCCCTTTGGTTTTAATCCGCGGCACCTATATAACACAGCGGTAGGTCTACAACATTCTATGCCCGGTTTTGTTGCCCTTCATGTCAAACCATCCTGGGCTTACATTTCGGCAAGATAATGTCCCCACTCCCCTCGCACACTCACAGCGAGAGCCACTATGATTGTCTTCTTCCTTGCCAAACCCTGCTTTGGAGAGCAATATCGCCGGATCTCTCCCCAATTGATAACATTTGTAACATTATGGCTGAGCCCTCCAACCAGCTCGGGATCTTGACCTTCTAACGCCCCAGTTGAACAGAATTTGGCGTGATGTCCCTCAGGAGAGAATCCAACAACTCTGTCAATCAGGACAAGAAGTGGACCAACACTTCACTGACTTGCTTAATTTGTGAAGCTCTTTCTCTTATATATACATGTCCAAAAGAACAGATACCATCTTAGTATATATATATTTAAGGCTCGCCGGCCACTTGACAATCTTCTTCTTCTGTGTGAATGCACAAACAGTGCCCGAACTCTTACGGGAATCGGCAACGCGCCGCGAGTAATGAGTATAATGGGCGGGGGCACTACGAAAGTAGTGCGGGACAATGCGTTGAGAATTTGGGTTTCGCAGGAGGCGTGCCAGAGATAAATGTCAACGCCTGTAAGTAGCTAAGGGTGTTCATTTCATTGTATGCTCTTTCTCTTGACTAAATCACCCTTTTGTTTGTATATGTACATCGCAGTTAAGGATTTCCGTCCCATTCGATTGATTCCGTGATGGTGCGTCGCTTCTTTTTTTCTTTGTGGGCATTTGGAGATTATTGTTGAGTCTTCAATTAAACACATTTATGGTGAGAATAATTTTAGACATTATTGAAAATAGTTACATAACTACTCCAAAACGTGATATTCACAAATGAACTGAGTTTTTTTAATGTCTCATTACTTTCCACTATCTTGAAAACGAATGTTTGTGTTAGTTGCCATTAGCTTCTATTTAACGTTCTTAACTAGTAACTGCCTTTTAATAATACTTTGAGACTTGGCAGTGGTATCTCACCCCGCAGTGCTCGCTCTTCTCAGCGATAATAATCCGTCAGGGTAAAATAATGAAGGGAACAAGGAATTGTGCGGAATTATAAGTAAACGTAAGTAAAATTTCAATCGATCGAATTAGGTAAAAACCGGAGCATGGTCTGAGTGGAATTTTAATTTTGTTCACTGATCTGAATTTACGCGATCCAGTGATGACCGCTGGCAGCCATTGTTGAGGAGAGGGGGCACTGGTGCCCACAAAAACGCAAGTGAGCGAGCCGAAGCGAGAATCCACACTAAAGCGTACAGATGTATCAGCGGCGGAATATTTACTGCGACTTAAATAAAAGTACTGCGTAGTTTGCAGGGATGGACACCCCTTCGTTACAATCTAGTGGAATATGCCAAGGGATCTAAGGAGAGAAGAGAGAAGATAGTACAGGGTTATTACAAATGATTGAAGCGATTTCACAGCTCTACAATAACTTTATTATTTGAGATATTTTCACAATGCTTTGCACACGCATACAAAAACTCAAAAAGTTTTTTTAGGCATCCACAAATGTTCGATATGTGCCCCTTTAGTGATTCGGCAGACATCAAGCCGATAATCAAGTTCCTCCCACACTCGGCGCAGCATGTCCCCATCAATGAGTTCGAAAGCATCGTTGATGCGAGCTCGCAGTTCTGGCACGTTTCTTGGTAGAGGAGGTTTAAACACTGAATCTTTCACATAACCCCACAGAAAGAAATCGCATGGGCTTAAGTCGGGAGAGCGTGGAGGCCATGACATGAATTGATGATCATGATCTCCACCACGATCGATCCATCGGTTTTCCAATCTCCTGTTTAAGAAATGCCGAACATCATGATGGAAGTGCGGTGGAGCACCATCGTGTTGAAAGATGAAGTCGGCGCTGTCGGTCTCCAGTTATGGCATGAGCCAATTTTCCAGCATGTCCAGATACACGTATCCTGTAACGTTTTTTTCGCAGAAGAAAAAGGGGCCGTAAACTTTAAACCGTGAGATTGCACAAAACACGTTAACTTTTGGTGAACTGCGAATTTGCTGTACGAATGCGTGAGGATTCTCTACCGCCCAGATTCGCACATTGTGTCTGTTCACTTCACCATTAAGAAAAAATGTTGCTTCATCACTGAAACCAAGTTTCGCACTGAACGCATCCTCTTCCATGAGCTGATGCAACCGCTCCGAAAATTGAAAGCATTTGACTTTGTCATCGGGTGTCAGGGCTTGTAGCAATTGTAAACGGTAAGGCTTCTGCTTTAGCCTTTTCCGTAAGATTTTCCAAACCGTCGGCTGTGGTACGTTTAGCTCCCTGCTTGCTTTGTTCGTCGACTTCCGCGGGCTACGCGTGAAACTTGTCCGCACGCGTTCAACCGTTTCTTCGCTCACTGCAGACCGACCCGTTGATTTCCCCTTACAGAGGCATCCAGAAGCTCTAAACTGCTCATACCATCGCCGAATGCAGTGAGCAGTTGGTGGATCTTTGTTGAACTTCGTCCTGAAGTGTCGTTGCACTGTTATGACTGACTGATGTGAGTGCATTTCAAGCACGACACACGCTTTCTCGGCTCCTGTCGCCATTTTGTCTCACTGCGCTCTCGAGCGCTCTGGCGGCAGAAACCTGAAGTGCGGCTTCAGCCGAACAAAACTTTATGAGTTTTTCTACGTATCTGTAGTGTGTCGTGACCATATGTCAACGAATGGAGCTACAGTGAATTTATGAAATCGCTTCAATCATTTGTAATAGCCCTGTACATGACGAAGATACGGACTGTCATAATTATGAGGCAGAGTGAACTCTGGCATGCGTAATCCTCAGAGTGTGTACCATGGCGCCATCGATTTTAAGCTAGTATAATGCACTGCTGGGAAGACGACGTCGATTTTGATCGGATGATGGCATATGCCGCCTGGCGGATAGTAGATGTACTGATAATGGATCCAACATCATCCACCAACTGACAGCGTAGTGTCACAGCTACCAGACCGCCATCGGTGTCTACCCTTCAATAGGGAATTCTCGCAGCCAGAAGGCTCAGTTTAGTGCGAACGTGTGCAGCAAGCACACAACCTTGCCACAAAGACGCACTCGTGCTTCTTACAGCCAACTGAGCGAATCCGAAAGGGATCAAACTGTGGCCTTCCGAGTGGCGCGATGGTCCTTTTGGAGAACTGCCGCACAGGTTGGACATGCTGCGTCAGCTGTGCAACGACCCTGGTATCAGTGGTCACGCGAACATTCTCACACCGTAGACGAGGTTTGGAGGTCCACGCAGCACAGACGCTCGCCAGGATCGTATTATAAGGGCAGCAGTGGCAGATCGTACAGCTACCACAGCACAGATCAGAGAGCTTGTGAGCCGAGTCGCGTCGACACGAACTGTTGCGAACTGGTTATTAGCAGTGGGAGTACGAGCACGCAAACCTCTAGCTCATCTTCTATTCTCGCCACAGTATCTACGTGCACGGCTTAACTGGTGCAGTCAGGCCACTTGGAATGGCGTGCCGTGATGAAAGCAAATTCTGCCTGCACGTAAGTGGTGGTCGTTTGTGCATACCTCGTGCGGGATGTCTCGTAAAATGCTTTCGACCAAGACACGCTGGCCCCAAACCCAGGCTTCTTGGTCTGTGGTGCGATAAGCTGCAACTTTCGTGTTTCTGGAGAGTACGCTAACGAGCTCTCAGTAAGTGCAGAATGTTGTTTGACCTTGATACACCCGCTAAACCCGCTGGGCAGAACAGGTGATTAGGATTGTGGAAAGGGCCAAATAAGGTTGGGGTCAGTTTCACCTTAAAATTGAAATTTATTGTAATTTAATAACACATTTACAACCAAAGCGGCACATAGCCGAACTTTTACTACCATGAGTTTCAAAATGCAATCCTTTCACGGCTGAAGGCCCCCAAACAAGAGATCTTAAAAAAATCAACAAGGTAATTTCAAGTGACTAAAGACATGTAGTTACAATTACAAACAAAATAATTCAAATGTTCAAATGTGTGTGAAATCTTACAGGACTTACCTGCTAAGGTCATCAGTCCCTAAGCTTACACACTACTTAACCTAAATTGTCCTAAGGACAAACACACACACACCCATGCCCGAGGGAGGACTCGAACCGTGACCAGCAGCACAGTCTGCAGCGCCGGACACCGCTCGGCTAGTCCCGCGCGGCCAAAATAATATATATAAAAGATGCAATACAAACGGCTGAAGGCCCACAATATAATTTTTAAGATTTTGAAATAAATTACCATAACCTTTCAAAGGCAGAAGGCGGCAATGTTTAAGCTTTAAAGGTAATTTTAAGAATAATGTTCCAAGGCTGAAGGTCCAAAATTATTTTTCCAAAAATTTTTAATAAATATAACCATAAACCTTAAGTTTTTACTAGATGAAACTGGACTAAAAGAAAAGACAACACAACAGCAATAACCTTTCAACAAATATCCACTTGCCGGAATTCAGACTTACTTACATAAAACACAGTAAAACCAAGAATATTTCTTTTATCATTGGCTCTGATAGATTATAAACAGACAATTAAACACCGGTGAGAAAGACAGTAGAGACAACAGCACTCAGAAGCCTCCAGGGGGTCGGTCTGCCCTCGTTCACTTAGGTAAGACAGGTGGTGAGGCCAACTACACTTGATCCGTTGGAACCCAAACAAGGGACAGCCGCAGACCAACCAACAAACGACTTGCTTGCCACCAATCGGTACTTGAGAATTCAAACACAATATGTTACGGGCGTGATTATCCACAATCAAATAAGTATATGTATTAAGCTGTCAAAACTACACACCGTGTTGGATAGCAACAACAGGTGAGGAAAGGACACTGCCTGAAATTACGTTAGTGGCCAGGGCAGGCAATCGGAACACTTACGGCCACAAGACAGGAAATTCCGCTGGTGCATTTCAAAAATGGCTCTGAGCACTATGGGACTCAACATCTTAGGTCATAAGTCCCCTAGAACTTAGAAATACTTAAACCTAACTAACCTAAGGACATCACACACACCCATGCCCGAGGCAGGATTCGAACCTGCGACCGTAGCAGTCCCGCGGTTCCGGACTGCAGCGCCAGAACCGCTAGACCACCGCGGCCGGCTGGTGCATTTCAATTGTAGGCAACCAATATAGTTAATTCCACCGCATGGCGGCTAGATTTCAGCAATATAAACGCTCGGTGATACTCACAGGAAAACCTCCCCAACAGCGAACCACCAAAACGAACCACACAACATGAATGGACATGGCTTGGGTAGTTGAAACCACTACTCAACTTTGACGTCCTGGGTCGGTGAACCACGAAGCTCGTAGTGATCGGACAGCTCCACACACGCTCCGACACTGCGCAGGGACCGCCAGCGGACGCAGCCGACGGCACCGCGTGGAGATATCCTCCCTGGTCCGCAGCAACCGACCGACTGACTCAGAATGCTGACAAATAGTCGTCAGTGGAAATAATGGCAACTACACACACAACCTGACAAACACTTGCAAGAAGACCTAAACGATGCTCAACAGTAACTAAGCACACACGATGACAAATCGGGAGTCGATGCACACACACACACACACACACACACAGCCGACTCATGAACGATCGGCGAGCCAAAGCGCGTCGTCCGGTTGGACGACCGACCGACGATCCACCAAGACCGTGGCCCGGCTCAAGTGGTGTGTGACGGTAAAGGTCGGGCGAGCCATGTCGACGCAGACCTCACTGCTCCGACCCGACTGCAGTAGTGCCACACTGCAACCAACACCGACTCAAAGGAAGGCCTCGGCGCTTGTTCGTGACGACACGTCAGCTAGGCACGGTGAACGCCAGGTCTGTTGCAGGCATACTCATAATGGTGGTGTCTCCCTCTCTGACACAGGAAAATGTGAAACTATTGGCGGTAGTTGACCAACACACATTGTTCTGAGAGATTTCTGCAATCAATTAATTGTGCACGTCATTACACTTCTTAACAAATAATGTACTCCTGAACTTAAATTTCCACCTGTTTTAAGGATTGATATACAAAAACAACTTCATGGTCCAGCAGCAACAGAATTCGTGCTTCTTTACCTTATTTGTAAATCTGAGGAAGTTGCTTTTGTACTGGGTTGCTTTTACAAGAAACTGTGAACATATTGGTGCTCTTCTTTAGGTATCTTGGTTGACTATGGGGCGAGGAACACTGAGTGTTAATGAAATGTCTTGCGGTTATATACGTTGGGGGAGGGGGTGGGGGACAGAAGAAGAGGCAAAAGAGAGATACTTGTTTTATCAAATAAAATTTTTTTATCTCATAAAGTTTCTCCTTTCAGTTGCAAGAGGGGAATATTTGTCTTTCTAATGTGTGTTTAAAAAAGTTTAAGCTCAGCAGTATTTTCGATGTATGAAACTATTTTGTTTCCTGTTTAGAATTCCTTTCGTTGAAAACGACTATAATCTAATGACTGGCAACATTTGGACATTTACACTTGTAAATTAGTTCACACTTCCAGTGACGATGTAAAACGAAAATAAATAAATAAATAAAAGAAACGAGTTCATTGTAAGGGGGTTGGGGTAAGTTTCAATAGCAAAATGGATCAAGTAAATATAGTTTTTGAATGTAAAATTTGCGAAGCTTCCAATGGGGCAAAGCATCTTCTCATATTGATCTACGTTTGTTTCGATAGGATTCAGTAATACAGAACTATGATCTTCATTTGTAGCTTTACGTTAGTAAGAAAATCTTTCATCTAAATAAAACTGCAGAATCCAAAACAATACCAAACATTTTGTCCAAAAATAAGAGATTTATAGTCATAAGCACGCCCAGGCGTTTCTGCCTGCAACAGACCTGGCGTTCGCCGTGCCTAGCTGACGTGACGTCACCAACAAGCGCCGAGGCCTTCCTTTGAGTCGGTGTTTCTGCAACTCCCCAACTGGCAGATCCGGACTGCGCTCCAGACGCGATCCAACTGACTGGCAGCCCGAACTCGCGACCCGAACTCGCTATCCGAACTGCCTTACGACAGACAACGACCGGGAAGTAATAGCAGTCGAGAAAAGATACTACGAGAGGGGATATATCGATACGCGCTGCTAGCGCCGGTCACGGTCAGGCAAAGCACCAACTCAGTGACAGTAGTAATTTAAATTAACATAGTGAGGTGGAAGTGTAAAATACATGATGGCGGGAACACGAGCCACGTACGGCTCGGACCTGTTCTTTTGCCGTTCTTGTAACAGAAAGGTGATGCTTTGTTCCAGCAGGATAATGCTCGCCAACACACTGTCCGTAAAGCTCACCGTGCTCTGCAAAGACGTGCAGCAGCGTCCCTGGCCAGCAACACATGCAGGCTCGTCTCCAGTGGAGCGCATGCAGGACATGATTGGGCAAGAAGTGACCTGTGCGACTCGTCAACCAACAGCTCTTACAGAACTACGTGAACAGGTCGAGCAGGCGTGGAGTAACGAATCCCAGGACAGTATTCGCCCTCTGTAGGATCGACTGGATGTCAGATGCAGTGCTCGCATTGCCACCCGTGGAGGCTACACTACGCAGTAATATTGGTTTTTCAGCGTGGGTCAATACCGGGTACATCAAAACTGCTTGTTCTATTAATCTGTAAATGTAATCATCTCATGTGGTCTATGCGCACTGTTGCAACAATACGAGAGGCGTTGGAAAAGTCTGTGTAAAAATAAAAACTACTTACGTGTTTGGAGTAAACCATTTTTATTTGTCGACATAGTCTCGTTTTAGACTTATACACTTCGTTCAAAGCTATTCTAAGTTGTTGATCCCTTCCGAATAACAGGAATTGTCCAAGTCTGTAAAATAGCTATTAGTTGCTGCAATCACCTCCTTGTTTGAATAAAATCTTTGTCCCGCCAGCCATTTCTTAAAATTGGGGAACAAATAATAGTCCGAGGGAGCCAAGTCCGGAAAATAGGGGTGATGTGAAACGAGTTGGAATCCTATTGCCAATAATTTTGCGACCACAACTGCTGAGATCTGTGCTGGTGCATTGTCGTTATGGAAAAGGACCTTTTTGTGGTCCAATCGCCGGCGTTTTTCTTGCAGCTCGGTTTTCAAACGGTCCAATAACGATGAATAATATTCACCTGTAATAGTTTTACCCTTTTCCAGATAATCGATGAGGATAACCTTTCCGGCCAAAGGAATGGTCTTCGCCTTTTCTGGTGCAGATTCTCCCTTGGTAATCCATTGTTTAGATTGTTGGTTGGTCTCAGGAGTATAGTAATGTATCCATGTTTCATTCACAGTGACGAAACGACGCTTAAAGGCCTGCAGATTTTTCCTGAACGGCTGCAAACCATCCTTGCAACACTTCACACGATTCCGTTTTTGGTCATCTTGCAGATAGCTTTCTCATGTCCAAATGTTCATGCAAAATATTATGTACCCGTTCATTCGAGGTGCCTATAGCACTAGGAATCTCCCGCTCCTTAACTCTTCTGTCATACATCACCATATCATGGATTTTATCAATGATTTCTGGAGTCGTAACCTCCGAAAATTTTGAAATCACGTATAAGCTGTTCTAATGGAAGGTGTGGAGTCACCGTAATGTTTATCAAGCTTCGCTTTAGTCTCCTGAGGCGTTTTGCCTTTCATAAAGTAATGTTTAATCACCACACGCAATTATTTATCGTCCATATTTTGACAATCACTCGACTTCCTTGATTCACACGAATGCCACACTCAAAGAAATAGAACAATATGGCTGAAACTTAGTGTGCGTTCTTTCCAAAGACGCTACTAACTAAACATGATCTCGATACGCGCTGGTGGTGCCATCTCTCGGACTTTGCACGGACTTTTCAAACATCCCTCGTAAATCTTGAGTAATTGGAAACATCTAAAAAGTGTAAGGAGTGTGTCAAAACTCTCCATTACATAACACAATATACCAACTTAACGCTATTCTTTGCATTGTGTAAGCACTCAGATATCGATAGTAACAATCTGAGGGCGAAACATAGGAGCGAGATTTTAAACATTGTTGTGAGACGAGGTCTGTCTGCGAGAGTGGAAGTGGCAGTGTCGGTCGAGAGCTCGGAGACAGAAGACGTGTCATGCTTCCGTCACGTCGGTGATGGCAGACCTTACAACACTCAAGGTCTGATTTCATTTATACGGCCAGGAGAGATTTAAATGCCTTAACTACGCCTGAAGATGGAATCCAAAGTAAATTCGCAAACATAGCGCAAAAGCAATTGCCGGGTTAGGCTCGTGATTGTTAGTCAGAGTTTTCAACAATCCCATCTTTCGCTTCTCAGTTAAAGAAGCCTCCTTAGCCTCAAAATAACAATAACTATTCGCCAAATCTAATTAATATATAACTGCTGTGGTTACGAAAAGTTATTGTAACTGAGAAATTGAAATAATTTGCTAATCTGGCACTCAGCCATTATTGAGACACATGTCATTGTCATTGTCATTATTAATACTTGTTCATGATAATTCTCAAGACTTAATTAATGAAATCCCTTCTCAAAAGCTATATAATAGTTAACAGAACCCCAGCAAACTCCTTTTTATTAAATTCATTCTTAGTAACAATAAGCTTCAGCCGCTGCTGCTGCATGCTGATGCGAATTGCTGTAAAGCACATGGAAAAAGACAGTCGTCTAAAGAGGTGAGTGCAAAACTTAGGGCGAAAACAGAGACACTGACACACCGCAAAATGTCACGTACTCTTGTCCGGCAAATTCCGTTGTCAGATTCTGTATCACTTGTAAATTTTTGTTGAAATACGCACGCAGATAGTTTATCCAAATGTGAGTTCTAAGTTTTTCGTGCAACGACCTGTTGAGGGCTTAAATGACAGTGAAACTGACACTTATACAACACGCACACAGTGTTATGCGGATTAGATTACTGTTAGCTCGGGTTGCTTGTTGTTGTTGTTGTGGTCTTCAGTCTTGAGACTGGTTTGATGCAGCTCTCCATGCTACTCTATCCTGTGCAAGCTTCTTCATCTCCCAGTACCTACTGCAACCTACATCCTTCTGAATCTGCTTAGTGTATTCATCTCTTGGTCTCCCTCTACAATTTTTACCCTCCACGCTGCCCTCCAATGCTAAATTTGTGATCCCTTGATGCCTCAAAACATGTCCTACCAACCGATCCCTTCTTCTAGTCAAGTAGTGCCACAAACTTCTCTTCTCCCCAATCCTGTTCAACACCTCCTCATTAGTTATGTGATCTACCCATCTAATCTTCAGCATTCTTCTGTAGCACCACATTTCGAAAGCTTCTATTCTCTTCTTGTCCAAACTATTTATCGTCCATGTTTCACTTCCGTACATGGCTACACTCCATACAAATACTTTCAGAAACGACTTCCTGACACTTAAGTCTATACTCGATGTTAACAAATTTCTCTTCTTCAGAATCGCTTTCCTTCCCATTGCCAGTCTACATTTTATATCCTCTCTACTTCGACCATCATCAGTTATTTTGCTCCCCAAATAGCAAAACTCCTTTACTACTTTAAGTGTCTCATTTCCTAATCTAATTCCCTCAGCATCACCCAATTTAATTTGACTACATTCCATTATCCTCGTTTTGCTTTTGTTGATGTTCATCTTATATTCTCCTTTCAAGACACTGTCCATTCCGTTCAACTGCTCTTCCAAGTCCTTTGCTGTCTCTGACAGAATTACAATGTCATCGGCGAACCTCAAAGTTTTTACTTCTTCTCCATGAATTTTAATACCTACTGTGAATTTTTCTTTTGTTTCCTTTACTGCTTGCTCAATATACAGATTGAATAACATCGTGGATAGGCTACAACCCTGTCGCACTCCTTTCCCAACCACTGCTTCCCTTTCATGCCCCTCGACTCTTATACCTGCCATCTGGTTTCTGTAGAAATTATAAATAGCCCTTCGCTCCCTGTATTTTACCCCTACCACCTTCAGAATTTGAAAGAGAGTATTCCAATTAACGTTGTCAAAAGCTTTCTCTAAGTCTACAAATGCTAGAAACGTAGGTTTGCCTTTTCTTAATCTTTCTTCTAAGATAAGTCGTAAGGTTAGTATTGTCTCACGTGTTCCAACATTTCTACGGAATCCAAACTGATCTTCATCGAGGTCCGCTTCTACCAGTTTTTCCATTCGTCTGTAAAGAATTCGCGTTAGTATTTTGCAGCTGTGACTTATTAAACTGATAGTTCGGTAATTTTCACATCTGTCAACACCTACTCTCTTTGGGATTGGAATTATTATATTCTTCTTGAAGTCTGAGGGTATTTCGCCTGTCTCATGCATCTTGCTTGCCAGATGGTAGAGTTTTGTCATGACTAGCTCTCCCAAGGCCGTCAGTAGTTCTAATGGAATGTTGTCTACTCCCGGGGCCTTGTTTCGAATCAGGTCTTTCAGTGCTCTGTCAAACTCTTCACGCAGTATCTTATCTCCCATTTCGTCTTCATCTACATCCTCTTCCATTTCCATAATATTGTCCTCAAGCACATCGCCCTTGTATAGACCCTCTATATACTCCTTCCACCTTTCTGCCTTTCCTTCTTTGCTTAGAACTGGGTTTCCATCTGAGTTCTTGATATTCATACAAGTGGTTTTCTTCTCTCGAAAGGTCTCTTTAATTTTCCTGTAGGCAGTATCTATCTTACCCCTAGTGAGACAAGCCTCTACATCCTTACATTTGTCCTCTAGCCATCCCTGCTTAGCCATTTTGCACTTCCTGTCGATCTCATTTTTGAGACGTTTGTATTCCTTTTTGCCTGCTTCATTTACAGCATTTTTATATTTTCTCCTTTCATCATCGGGTTGCTTATCGAGTCCATTTTCACTGACGAACATAGGCAGATATTGGCTGTAGCTACGTTACAAAGGCTGTACTATTTTTTTCCCAGCAGTGTATTAGAAGAATTAAAAATTCTTAAAATAGATGTGTGTCGTTTGCTGACGCCCTGGGTGGGCAACAGTGGGGGCAACGTGCCGTTGTAAGAGGAGAAGGCGGCTGGATTCGAAGGAGCTCGGACGAGCAGCGAATGTCAGCTCCTCAGTTATGGCATAATAAGCATAACTAGCTTTGTTCCTGCTCATAGTGAGTCAACAACGGTTGATCAAGTACAGTCTTGAAGCAAGTGAATTTTTTTGGTTGTTGATAAAGTGTATTTTGATTCGTGACAGCATATGTGAGCCTTGAGCAGCCGCTAGTGAAGTATCAGTGCAGCAGCAGTGCAGTAGCGAGTCGCATATTTATCTTTCATATTTGTTTTGTAGTTTCATTCTTAATTTCTTTCCGAGTGTTTGTGCGCTTTCATATTTAATTACATAAAATCCTTGCGTATTCTCGTATTTGAGAAGAAGAATATTGCTTATTGATGGCCGTAGAGTATAAATTCGTGGAGTCGTTAGACATTAGCAGTAGGATGGATAGGGTGCGTGCGTGCTGTGTGCGGGCGCAGGAGGAACTGGCCGCGGTTCGCGAGCAGCTGAGCGTGCTGTTGGCCACGGTCAGCCGCCTTCAGGCTGCTGCCTCGAGGTGCAGCGACGGTGGAGGGTGTGGCGCGTCGCTTGAGACACCCCAGGAGTCGCTTGCTGCGTCCGCTGACTCAGCCGCCGAGGCACCTTCTAGTGTACCCGGCGCGTTGGGGCCGCCCTCACCTCAGGGTGAGTGGCGGACTGCAACGCGTTCGCGTCGCTCGAGGCGGAGGGTCGATGTGGAGGCTGGCCGGCTGGCCTCGCCCGTTCATCCTGTCAGTGGGCAGGTGGCCGCTCCTTCAGCAGGGCCCGAGCAGGCACACGGGGGCAAAGGCTTGCTTATTATTGGTAGCTCCAACGTTACGCGGGTGATGCAGCCCCTTAGGGAAATAGCGTACAGGGCTGGAAAGAATTCCAACGTGCACTCGGTTTGTCTGCCGGGGAGGCATCATCCGAGATGTGGAGGCGGCCTTGCCTGCGGCCATCGAGAGTACGGGGTGCAGTCGTCTGCAAGTAGTTGCTCACGTCGGCACCAATGATGCCTGTCGCTTGGGTTCTGAGGCGATCCTCAGTTCGTACAGGCGGCTGGCCGATTTGGTGAAGACCGCTGGCCTCGCACGCGGGGTGGAAGCAGAGCTCTCTATTTGCAGCATCGTTCCCAGAGTGGATCGGGGTCCTTTGGTTTGGAGCCTAGTGGACGGTCGCAACCAGAGGCTCCGTCGCCTCTGTGACGGTCTTGGCTGCAGATTTATAGACTTGCGCTATTGGGTGCGGAATTGTAGGACGCCCCTAGATAGGTCAGGGATGCACTACACAAAGGAAGCGGCTACTCGGGTAGCAGAGTACTTGTGGCGTGCACATGGGGTTCTTTAGGCTAGGCAGTAGTGCAAGGTGTCCTGATGAACACTCACCAGTCGACGTGCAGGCAGGGAAATCAGGACGCGTTCAGTTTAAAGACACTTTCAGAGTGTTCGGAATAAAGTTCCTGAATTTACTGCCCTCCAGGAAGCGTGTGGCGCGCAAATTATTCTCGGGACTGAGGCCTGGCTGAACCCTGAGATAGGAAGTTCTGAAATATTTAGTGAGGGTTGGAACGTATATCGGAAAGACAGATTAGACACCGTAGGAGTTGGTGTCTTCATCGCAGTTGACAAAAATATTGTGTCTACTGAGGTGGGAGTGTGATTGTGAAGTTATCTAGACACGTTTAACAGGGCTAGGAGAAATAAAGTTAATTTTGGGGTGTTATTACCGGCCACCAGGTTCCACCGTGACAGTTTTAGAATCATTCAAAGGAACTCTACATTCTGTATCGCAGAAGTACCCGGATCGTGCTATATTAGTCGGAGGCGAATTCAACCTACCTAGCATAGACTGGGATGTCTATGGATTCATTATAGGTGGTACAGACAAGCCGTCGTGTGAATTACCTTTGAACACATTATCCGAAACTGTCTTGAGCAGCTAAATCGACAGCCAACGCGTAGTGGAAATATTTTAGATCTGGTAGCCACGAACAGACCAGACCTCATCGACGGTGTCAGTGTTGAGACAGGGATTAGTGACCATTATGTTGTCATTACGACTATGGTTACGAAAGTTAAAAAGTCGGACAAGAAGGCTAGGAGAGTGTTCTTACTAGAAAGAGCAGATAAGCAGTTGTTAGCATCCCACTAAGTAAATGAATCGACGTCATTTACTTCCGGTACGATGGACGTGGAAAAATTATGGGCAAATTTTAAACACATTGTAAATCACGCATTGGACAAGTATGTGCCGAAAAAGTAGGTTACGGACGGAAAAGACCCACCATGGTTTAACAGAGAAATTCGGAGAATGCTCAGGAAGTATAGACAGTTGCACTCGCGGAACAAGAAAGATCGGGAGAATGAGGACAGGCAAAAGTTAGTAAAGATTCGTGCTGCTGTAAAAAGAGCGATGCGCGAAGCATTCAACCACTACCACCGTCATACCTTAGCAAAAGATCTTGCTGAAAACCCAAGGAAATTCTGGTCTTACGTGAAATCAGTAAGCGGGTCGAAGGCTTTCATCCAGTCACTCACTGATCAGTCTGGCCTGGCAACGGAAGACAGCAAAACGACAGCTGAAATTTTAAATTTAGCATTTGAGAAATCTTTCAGGCAGGAGGATTGCACAAAGATACTGCCGTTTGAGTCTCGTACAGATTCCAGTATGGAGGACATAGTGATAGACATCCCTGGGGTTGTGAAGCAGCTGAATTGGTTGAAAATAAATAAATCGCCAGGTCCTGATGGGATTCCAATTCGGTTTTACAGAGAGCACTCTACTGCATTGGCTCCTTACTTAGCTCGCATTTATCGCGAATCCCTTGCCCAATGTAAAGTCCAGAGCGACTGGAAAAAAGCGCAGGTGACGCCTGTATATAAGATGGGTAGAAGGACGGATCCTCAAAATTACAGACCAATATCCTTATCATCGGTTTGTTGCACGATTCTCGAACATATTCTCAGTTCGAATATAATGAATATCCTTGAGACAGAGAAGTTGCTGTCCATGCATCGGCAAGGCTTTAGAAAGCATCGCCCCTGCGAAACGCAACTCTCTTTTTCACATGATATCTTGCGAACCATGGATGAAGGGTATCAGACGGATGCCATATTCCTTGACTTCCGGAAAGCGTTTTATTCGGTGCCCCACTGCAGTCTCCTAAATAAGGTACGAGCATATGGGATTGGTTCCCAAGTATGTGAGTGGCTCGAAGACTTCTTAAGTAATAGAACCCAGTACGTTGTCCTCGATGGTGAGTGTTCATCGGAGGTGAGGGTATCATCTGGAGTTCCCCAGGGAAGTGTGGTAGGTCCGGTGCTGTTTTCTATCTACATAAATGATCTTTTGGATAGGGTGGATAGCAATGTGCGGCTGTTTGCTGATGATGCTGTGGTGTACGGGAAGGTGTCGTCGTTGAGTGACTGTAGGAGGATACAAGATGACTTGCAGAGGATTTGTGATTGGTGTAAAGAATGGCAGCTAACTCTAAATATAGATAAATGTAAATTAATGCAGATGAATAGGAAGAAGAATCCCGTAATGTTTGAATACTCCATTAGTAGTGTAGCGCTTGACACAGTCATGCCGATTAAATATTTGGGCGTAACATTGCAGAATGTGACAAGCATGTAATGGCAGTTGTGGGGAAGGCGGAGAGTCGTCTTCGGTTCATTGGAAGAATTTTGGGAAGATGTGGTTCATCTGTAAAGGAGACCGCTTATGAAACACTAATACGACCTATTCTTGAGTACTGCTCGAGCGTTTGGGATCCCTATCAGGTCGGATTGAGGGAGGACAGAAGCAATTCAGAGGCGGGCTGCTAGATTTGTTACTGGTAGGTTTGATCATCACGCGAGTGTTACGGAAATGCTTCAGGAACTCGGGTGGGAGTGTCTGGAGGAAATGAGGCGTTCTTTTCGTGAATCGCTACTGAAGAAATTTAGAGAACCAGCATTGGAGGCTGACTGCAGTAAAATTTTACTGCCGCCAACTTACACTTCGCGGAAAGACCACAAAGATAAGATAAGAGAGATTAGGGCTCGTACAGAGGCATATAGGCAGTCATTTTTCCCTCGCTCTGTTTGGGAGTGGAACAAGGAGAGAAGATGCTAGCTGTGGTACGAGGTACCCTCCGCCACGCACCGTATGGTGGATTGCGGAGTATGTATGTAGATGTAGATATGTAGAAGTAGACGCTTACGCCAGGCGAGACGTAATCACTCCAGTCCAAGTCGGTAATTAGGATGTCTCGTCTACTCCAGCGTTCACTGTCTCAGGGTTGTGATTTTGTCGTCGCTGATGACCGCTCGGTTTAGACAGTGGTATTACTTTATTTCTGTATGTTGGAGAATTTTGGTTTATTAATTTCCAGCATTTCCTAAAGTATCCTGACGTTGTAGTTTGAAGTTCCGTGTGGGGAAGAGCATAATTATATGCCGCACAGAATATCAGAGCTGTGGCAGCTAAGAAGTTTAACTTCATCCACGACTACCTTTTTTGTTCGTATCGGTAGTGTCGTGTAGAGAGGAAGGAGTTACGGTCTCATGAGCTCCGTGAATCCTGATAAAAGAAATTGGTAAATTGGTGCAATTGATGTAACTACTGCACACCTATAAAACTGGAGATGCTGTGGTTTGTGCTGTGTCAGGTGCGCGGTTTGAACGCCTGTAATATTTCTCGGCATGAGAAGACATTTGAGTACTAAAATCAATTGAAAATATATAATTTGATGTGTATGATATCTTACACGATGTGCAACACCATTTTTCTACATGCGTGGTACGCGCCAGCATGACAGAAGTTTTACGCATGTTGTAGCCAAAAAAGTCGAGATGGCGTCACGCGTTTCTTCATTTTTAATGAGGACGAGACAAGTGCAATAGTTTGCACTAGTGCAGTAGTTTGCAATAGTTTGCACTTGTCTCGTCCTCGAGAATATTGACGTGACACGATGTATCTAATGTATTTATGTGACTGACATAGCAATGCCTTTAAAAGTGCCAGAAAGTCGAAACGCGTAAGGTTGATGAAAAATAAAAGTGTGGTCAAGACATGAGCAAAGTTATTAAAAGTGCATCCACATGGCCTCGTCGTCTCATTGTTTTTTCATGCAAACTAGTAATTGAATTTTGTTGTAATTGTGGTGTCACCGCCAGACACCACACTTGCTAGGTGGTAGCTTTAAATCGGCCGCGGTTCATTAGTACATGTCGGACCCGCGTGTCGCCACTGGCAGTGATCGCAGACCGAGCGCCACCACACGGCAGGTCTCGAGAGACGGACTAGCACTCGCCTCAGTTGTACGACGACTTTGCTAGCGACTACACTGACGAAGCCTTTCTCTCCTTTGCCGAGAGACAGAATAGCTTTCAGCTAAGTCCATGGCTACGACCTAGCAAGGCGCCATTAACCATTTCAAGATAGAGTCTCACTTGTATCATCAAGAATGCTGTATACAAATGATGGAATAAAGTTAAGTATTCTAGCAGCTACGTACTTTTCTTTATAGCATTCATTACGTCTCCTGTTTCAAACCTAAACAAGCCTGCGTGAGCTGACGCGTGCCCTTTCGGCTTCCTCGCCTTGTGTCTCGACTGTCTTGTCTAGACACAACAGTAATATAGGGTGTATCTGATTTTTTGACAAACTGTTAGTTGCCTACAGCTCGCTCGGAGGTATTTGGGTTGTTTGTTGGTCTGTCAGTGGTGGATTAGGTTGTTTGAAGTGTATCGAGCGAGGTAACGACTCGAGTGAATTTTGGTGGAATTTTCGGCCCCAATATGTAAGGCCCATATCATTTGGCTCGTTAGTTTGAATTGGCCCACGAACTGTTTAATAGATCGTACCCTTAGACGATTTGAGAGCGCAGCACAATAAAGTGGAACCACTAAGGAGCCGCACATAACTAAACTGAGATTTGCAAAGTTAGAAGTCACTTCAAATAGGAAATTATAGCGCCAGTGTGCGAAGAGACAGAGCTTTGCTATGATTGTTAATTGCCAGGATGAAACAGACGCTGTGATTCAGTATTTTTGTTTTATTTTTATTGATTCTATTATCGTCGATTTGGGGAGTATTACTTTGTTGCTGGCACTCGATCACTTAAGTCGAGAATACTGTATTGAAATACATTAAAAGCTTCCAATGAAATGATGCTACGTGATTGAAGAATAAAAGAGGGAATGTACTCTGAATTACAGTTATTGTAGATAGATGTAGTATTTCTTATTGTAGTATCGTAGAACTTTCATTAAATGCGCTGGGTTGATGTAGGTAAAGTCAGCTAGAAAGGGAGGGAATATTTGCAGCATTTACCTAAATCGGGTATAGCAATCAGAATCAGTAAATGAATCTGATTAAGGATAATAAGAAATGCTGTGCTCTGGAAGCAGTAAAGAAAGAAGAGTTCCTCTTTCAACGTAAATTGGTAATTGCTAGTTGATCGTAAATGCGCCATTTAGTGAAATTAAATACGTAACTGGGAATGTTTGATATTTTCAGGTAGTTAACGTAAAAGATAGAAAAAAGAACACAGAAAGTAAACCAGATTGACATTTTAAAAGATTCTTTAGGGGAAATAACAGTTGGTAACGAAGTTTAGTAGTACTTAGGCACTGTCGTTGACATTCAAAGATCTTATTATTTTTGCTAAACATTACGACCAACTGACAACCTGTCTCAGCTCTGATTACGACATAGTGTTTAACAAGAAAAGAAGTAGAAAGCAAAAGATATTCATATAGGCCTATATCGATTACGTTTAATAATTTTTCATAAAAGAAAGAGAGAAAGAGAGATATTTATTGATAAGTTATAACTATTGCCATGCTTAATTACAGACGAGTAATATATCTCAGTAGCATCATTTGCATATATTGCTATTTGAGGCGAAGAAATTTATGGCAGTGAACAAACGATAGCGAGTTATTACTATACATCAAAAGAATTCTTGAAGGTATCGTTTCAGAGTTAATTACTGTCTAAGCTACCGAGAGGTTAAGATTTTTACGAGTTAATTAAACTTTTTTATGACTCATGTTCGCTGCGAGTGGGATTTTTATGTCAGTTGAGATTCAAATATGAGGCAGCAAGCTGTAATATGTGTCGCTCAGTGACGTGGGATGCATAGTTGGACTTCGAACATGCAGAGCTAACAGGTAGGTCTGCTATTCAATAGAGCTACGCACATCTCATAGATTTCTGCATCCTAATACAGGCAGTTTGTTTATGGTACTTTGTTTAAGTTATCTTCTCTCGCTGTTAAATGTTGTGTTTCGTTTTGATTGGCGCCAGAGAGTCCCAAACCAGATTAACGTAAAAACCAGAGGAAGTAGCGGAGAATGTTTCAGCTTTTTCTTAACATAAATTCTCTTATTGATTATCGGTGTGCGGTTGAGTAATAATGTAACACATGTACTGTTGGGAACAATGTTGACAAGAACTTTTCAGTTCATACAGTTTTAAATTTGAATACAATTTGGTCCAAGGTACATGACAATTTTGTGGCTCAGAACAGTTTTCCATATATGGAAAAACTTTCTCCCTGAGGAAATTTTTGTATTTCAGGAACAACTGCAGCGTGTGTTCAGTGAACGCTATAATTGTAACACTATAATCTCGAGGAAGCAGCTGTTTTGAAACACAAACATTTTTGTAGCCTGTCTCTGAGAATGCAAAACTGGACAGACGTCTTTAGACAGGATATGCCGTGTGAACTGCCGGAGCCATGCCACCCTTACAGTTCGTCAGAGTGCAAGTAGGGCAGCATATGCTGAGGTGACGAAACTCGTCGGATACCTCCCAATGTCGTGTCGGACCTCCTTTTGTCCGACGTACAGCAGCAGCTCAACGCGACATGGACTCAGCAAGTCGTTGGAGACCGAGCGAGGTGGCGCAGTGGTTAGCACACTGGACTCGCATTCGGGAGGACGACGGTTCAATCCCGTCTCCAGCCATCCTGCTTTAGGTTTTCCGTGATTTCCCTAAATCGTTTCAGGCAAATGCCGGGATGGTTCCTTTGAAAGGGCACGGCCGATTTCCTTCCCTAACCCGAGCTTGCGCTCCGTCTCTAATGACCTCGTTGTCGACGGGACGTTAAACGACACTAACCTAACCAAAACTAACAAAGTCGTTGTAAGTGCCCTGCACAAATACTGAGCCGTGCTGCCTCTACAGCCGTCCGTAATTCCGAAGGTGTTGACAGTGCAGGATTTTGTGCTCGTACTGAATTCTCGATATTGTTCCATAAATGTTCGATGGCATTCGTGTCGGGCGATCTGGGTGGCTAAATCGTTCGCTCGAACTGTCCAGAGTGTTCTTCAAACGAACAATTCTGGCCCTGTGACATGGCGCACTGTCATCCATAAAAATGCCACCGTTGTTTGGGAACATGAATTCGATGAATCGTTGCAAATGGTCTCCAAGTAGCCGAACATAACCAGAGGATCCGGTCCATCCCATGCAAACACAGCCGATACCATTATGGACGCACCACCAGCTCGCACAGTGCCTTGTTAACAGCTTTGGTCCATGACCACGTGACGCCTGTGCCACATTCTACATATACATTTATACTCTGCAAGCCACCCAACGGTGTGTGGCGGAGGGCACTTTACGTGCCACTGTCATTACCTCCCTTTCCTGTTCCAGTCGCGCATGGTTCGCGGGAAGAACGACTGCCGGAAAGCCTCCGTGCGCGCTCGAATCTCTCTAATTTTACATTCGTGATCTCCTCGCGAGGTATAAGTAGGGGGAAGCAATATATTCGATACCTCATCCAGAAACGAACCCTGTCGAAACCTGGACAGCAAGCTACACCGCGATGCAGAGCGCCTCTCTTGCAGAGTCTGCCACTTAAGTTTGCTAAACATCTCCGTAACGCTATCACGCTTACCAAATACCCCTGTGACGAAACAAGCGGCTCTTCTTTGGATCTTCTCTATCTCCTCCGTCAACCCGATCTGGTACGAATCCCACACTGATGGGCAATACTCAAGTATAGGTCGAACGAGTGTTTTGTAAGCCACCTCTTTTGTTGATGGACTACATTTTCTAAGGACTCTTCCAATGAATCTCAACCTGGCACCCGCTTTACCAACAATTAATTTTATATGATCATTCCACTTCAAATCGTTCCGCACGCATACTCCCAGATATTTTACAGAAGTGCTACCAGTGTTTGTTCCGTTATCATATAATCATACAATAAAGGATCCTTCTTCCTATGTATTCGCAATACATTACATTTGTCTATGTTAAGGGTCAGTTGCCACTCCCTGCACCAAGTGCCTATCCGCTGCAGATCTTCCTCCATTTCGCTACAATTTTCTAATGCTGCAACTTCTCTGTATACTACAGCATCATCCGCGAAAGCCGCATGGAACTTCCGACACTCGTTCCCTAACAGTAGATTTTTGATCTACATCTACATCTACATCCATACTCCGCAAGCCACCTGACGGTGTGTGGCGGAGGGTACCCTGAGTACTTCTGTTGGTTCTCCCTTCTATTCCAGTCTCGTATTGTTCGTGGAAAGAAGGATTGTCGGTATGCTTCTGTGTGGGCTCTAATCTCTCTGATTTTATCCTCATGGTCTCTTCGCGAGATATACGTAGGAGGGAGCAATATACTGCTTGACTCTTCGGTGAAGGTATGTTCTCGAAACTTTAACAAAAGCCCGTACCGAGCTACTGAGCGTCTCTCCTGCAGAGTCTTCCACTGTAGTTTATCTATCATTTCCGTAACCCTTTCGCGATTACTAAATGATCCTGTAACGAAGCGCGCTGCTCTCCGTTGGATCTTCTCTATCCCTTCTATCAACCCTATCTGGCACGGATCCCACACTGCTGAGCAGTATTCAAGCAGTGGGCGAACAAGCGTACTGTAACCTACTTCCTCTGTTTTCGGATTGCATTTCCTTAGGATTCTTCCAATGAATCTCAGTCTGGCATTTGCTTTACCGACGATCAACTTTATATGATCATTCCATTTTAAATCATTCCTAATGCGTACTCCCAGATAATTTATGGAATCAATTGCTTCCAGTTGCTGACCTGCTATTTTGTAGCTAAATGATAAGGGATCTATCTTTCTATGTATTCGCAGCACATTACACTTGTCTACATTGAGATTCAATTGCCATTCCCTTCACCATGTGTCAATTCGCTGCAGATCCTCCTGCATTTCAGTACAATTTTCCATTGTTACAACCTCTCGATACACCACAGCATCATCCGCAAAAAGCCTCAGTGAACTTCCTATGTCATCCACAAGGCCATTTATGTATATTGTGAATAGCAACGGTCCTACGACACTCCCCTGCGGCACACCTGAAATCACTCTTACTTCGGAAAACTTCTCTCCATTGAGAATGACATGCTGCGTTCTGTTATCGAGGAACTCTTCAATCCAATCACACAATTGGTCTGATAGTCCGTATGCTCTTACTTTGTTCATTAAACGACTGTGAGGAACTGTATCGAACGCCTTGCGGATGGCAAGAAACACGGCATCTACCTGTGAACCCGTGTCTATGGCTCTCTGAGTCTCGTGGACGAATAGCGCGAGCTGGGTTTCACACGACCGTCTTTTTCGAAATCCGTGCTGATTCCTACAGAGTAGATTTCTAGTTTCCAGAAAAGTCATTATACTCGAACATAATACGTGTTCCAAAATTCTACAACTGATCGACGTTAGAGATATAGGTCTATAGTTCTGCACATCTGTTCGACGTCCCTTCTTGAGAACGGGGATGACCTGTGCCCTTTTCCAATCCTTTGGAACGCTACGCTCTTCTAGAAGCGGTTATTTTACGAACTGAAAGCGTGACTCTTCTGATCAGGCCACGTTTTTCCAGTCGTGTTGGGTCCAACCGATATGGTCACGACCCTCGGAGATACGCAGCAGCCGACGCCGTCCTGTTAGCAAAGGCACTCGCGTTAGTAGTCTTCTGCCACACTGCATTAAAACCAAATTTTACCGCACTGTTCTAACAGGCACGTCCGCCGTGCTTCCCACACAGCTGTCTGAGGTTATTTCACTCACAGCTGCTAGTCTGTTAGCACTGACAACTGTATACAGAAACAGCTGTTCGCAAACGTTAAGTGAAGGCAATCCACCATTGCGTTGTCCATGTTGTTGTTGTTGTTGTTGTTGTCTTCAGTCCTGAGACTGGTTTGATGCAGCTCTCCACGCTACCCTATCCTGAGCAAGCTTCTTCATCTCCCAGTCCTTACTGCAACCCACATCCTTCTGAATCTGCGTAGTGTATTCATCTCTTGGTCTCCCTCTACGATTTTTACCCTCCACCGTGCCCTCCAATGCTAAATTTGTGATCCCCTGATGCCTCAGAACATGTCTTACTAACCGGTCCCTTCTTTTTGTCAAGTTGTGCCACATACTTCTCTTCTCCCCAATTCTATTCAATACTTCATCATTAGTTATGTGATCTACCCATCTAATCTTCAGCATTATTTTGTAGCACCACGTTTCGAAAGCTTCTATTCTCTTCTTTTCCAAACTATTTATCGTCCCTGTTTCACTTCCATACAAGGCTACACTCCATACAAATACTTTCAGAAACGACTTCCTGACATTTAAATCTATACTTGATGTTAACAAATTTCTCTTCTTCAGAAACGCTTTCCTTGTCATTGCCAGTCCACATTTTATATCTTCTCTACTTCGACCATCATCAGTTATTTTGCTCCCCAAATAGCAAAACTCCTTTACTACTTTAAGTGCCTCATTTCCTAATCTAATTCCCTCAGCATCACCCGACTTAATTCGACTACATTCGATTATCCTCGTTTTACTTTTGTTGATGTTCGTCTTATATCCTCCTTTCAAGACACTGTCCATTCCGTTCAACTGCTCTTCCAAGTCCCTTGCTGTCTCTGACAGAATTACAATGTCATCGGCGAACCTCAGAGTTTTTATTTCTTCTCCCTGTACTTTAATACCTATTCCAAATTTTTCTTTTGTTTCCTTTACTGCTTGCTCAATATAGAGATTGAATAACATCTGGGAGAGGTGGTTCTGAGCACTATGGGACTTAACATCTATGGTCATCAGTCCCCTAGAACTTAGAACTAGTTAAACCTAACTAACCTAAGGACAGCACACAACACCCAGCCATCACGAGGCAGAGAAAATCCCTGACCCCGCCGGGAATCGAACCCGGGAACCCGGGCGTGGGAAGCGAGAACGCTACCGCACGACCACGAGATGCGGGCTAACATCTGGGAGAGGCTACAACCCTGTCTCACTCCCTTCCCAACCACTGCTTCCCTTTCGTGCCCCTCTACTCTTATAACTGCCATCTGGTTTCTTTATAAATTGTAAATAGCCTTTCGCTCCCTGTATTTTCCCCTGCCACCTTTAGCTGGCGTTGTCCATGGCGAGAGGAATTCGTCAAATTTGGTATTCTCGGCACGCTCTTGACAATGTTGATCTCTGAATTCCCTAACGATTTCCGAAATGGAATTCTCATGAGTCTAGCTTGTAATGCGTTAACCGACGTATTGAGTACCATATATCTTTGCCTCATGCAGGTCACAGTAGATACTGTCGATAGTCGAGCGCCGAGCGCGCCACAAGGTAGTGTTGAGAGTCCGAGCAAGGAAGTTGTCTTATTTATGGACTCTTTCGACGCTTCTTGATAGAACAATTCTATATTGGCGGTTAAATCTTAGGCTGTTTTTTGTTCTACTGATATTTATTTGTATAAACTAGTTTTCGGCTTATTAGGCCATCTTCAGATAGCTACTGGCTATTGTTTACAAGACGCTTGTGTTCATACGAACCAATCATTCTGGGCTAAGATATAACGCACTTACATACGATCTTTAGTCCTGGTATTGGCTTTGGAATTGTAAAACGGGTCTTTTGACATTTTGTTCTGTAAAACAGTTCTTTTACTTAGTAAATCACATTTTATGGTTTGTCAGTACCATGCATGACAACAATTAGAATTATTTAGAATACACATTATTACAAAATTACAATTTTTTTGGCATTTGTTGTGAACAGTTGCACTGTACACTAATTGTTGGTTGTACAACAG
The DNA here is from genome assembly GCF_023898315.1 of Schistocerca nitens. Taxonomy (NCBI): domain Eukaryota; kingdom Metazoa; phylum Arthropoda; class Insecta; order Orthoptera; family Acrididae; genus Schistocerca; species Schistocerca nitens. Next base: position 141,813,639 of record NC_064623.1, on the reverse strand, counting down.
CGATGTTTTCTTTGGAGGTTACAGTTTCTTATTAGAAAAATTGTGCATTAATGTATACCAAATATTACATTATTACAGTTGAGTTACAGTTGGGAATGTAAACACATAAGGGATATTACATAATATTGGGGTGTGAATTTGTTTACTATTGGGACACTTTGTGGTTAGTAGCAGGTTTACTTTGTGGTGAAAAGTTTAAGAGTGGTGATGTGCTCAGTTGCAATTGGTCACTTAGAATCAGCTGGGGATTTAGGGTAAGTTTTTGTTAATTTCAAGTGCTTCTAGTAGGCTGAGTTTTCTGCCTTTGTTGGCTATATGTAGCACTCCTGTGTGTGTTAGATATTTGTATCCTTCTTTGAGCACATGTCCAGCAAAGGTGGAGTCTGATTTATTTAATCTCCTGCTGCGTTCATGTTCAGTCAACCTTGTTGATATGGCCTGGCCCGTTTGACCAATGTACAGTTCACTGCAGTCAGTGCAGTTGTTTTGTAGACCCGACTGTTGCTTAGTTTATCTGTTTTGTCCTTGCTATTGAAAAGGAGTGAGACAGGGTTGTAGCCTCTCCCCGATGTTATTCAATCTGTATATTGAGCAAGCAGTAAAGGAAACAAAAGAAAAATTCGGAGTAGGTATTAAAATTCATGGAGAAGAAGTAAAAACTTTGAGGTTTGCCGATGACATTGTAATTCTATCAGAGACAGCAAAGGACTTGGAAGAGCAGTTGAATGGAATGGACAGTGTCTTGAAAGGAGGATATAAGATGAACATCAACAAAAGCAAAACGAGGATAATGGAATGTAGTCAAATTAAATCGGGTGATGCTGAGGGGATTAGATTAGGAAATGAGACAAAGTAGTAAAGGAGTTTTGCTATTTAGGGAGTAAAATAACTGATGATGGTCGAAGTAGAGAGGATGTAAAATGTAGACTGGCAATGGCAAGGAAATCGTTTCTGAAGAAGAGAAATTTGTTAACATCGAGTACAGATTTAAGTGTCAGGAAGTCGTTTCTGAAAGTATTTGTATGGAGTGTAGCCATGTATGGAAGTGAAACATGGACGATAAATAGTTTGGACAAGAAGAGAATAGAAGCTTTCGAAATGTGGTGCTACAGAAGAATGCTGAAGATAAGGTGGGTAGATCACGTAACTAATGAGGACGTACTGAATAGGATTGGGGAGAAGAGAAGTTTGCGGCACAACTTGACTAGAAGAAGGGATCGGTTGGTAGGACATGTTTTGAGGCATCAAGGGATCACAAATTTAGCATTGGAGGGCAGCGTGGAGGGTAAAAATCGTAGAGGGAGACCAAGAGATGAATACACTAAGCAGATTCAGAAGGATGTAGGTTGCAGTAGGTACTGGGAGATGAAGAAGCTTGCACATGATAGAGTAGCATGGAGAGCTGCATCAAACCAGTCTCAGGACTGAAGACCACAACAACAACATTGAATAGGAGATTATCTGCAGTGCCTCTTACATAAAATGATGTTTTATAGTTGTGGGACTTCAGTGTTTTGGCTGGTTTGTGTGATAGCTTGCCTACATATGGAATAGTACACCAGTTGGTTTTTGGTGTGGTTGTGCAAATGGCTCTGAGCACTAAGGGACTTAACATCTGTTGTCATCAGTCCCCTAGAACTTAGAACTACTTAAACCTAACTAACCTAAGGACATCACACACATCCATGCCCGAGGCAGGATTCGAACCTGCGACTGTAGCAGTCGCGCGGTTCCGGACTGAGCGCCTAGAACCGCTAGGTGTGGTTGTTATTGCAGAGGGGGCATAAATGTGGGGCAAGGTTTTCCTTCTTTGTTCCTTGTGCAGGATTTTGTCAACTAATTCTGGGTTATATTGTTATATGCAATATATTAATGGAGTCTACTTCTGTTTGGAAATTCTCTTTTGACATTGGTATGGATGTGAAGCGATGTACCATGGAATGGAAGGCTACATGTTTGTGTGTTGTGAGCTTGAGGGTATTACTGTGGCTATTGTTGTGGGTTTTCTGTTAATTTTGGAAGTATGTGTGTTTATGGTGATATCTATGTTAAGGTCTAAAAAGTTAAAGGATTTATCAACTAGCTCCATGATGAATTGTATGTTTTTGCGTTGTGAATTTAGATGTTCTAGGTATGTGTTCAGTTGTCTGTTGGTACCTGTCCGCATACACAGTACGTCATCTACATATCTGTACCAGTATTTGATATTATTACTGAGGGGTTCATTTTCTAGGAACTGTTTTTCAAATTTGTCCATGAATATTTCAGCTAAGAGGGGACTGATAGGGGACCCCACTGCCAATCCTTCTAGCTGTTTGTAAAGGGTACTTTCAATTTGGAAATAATTTTGTTTCAGACATGTTTTGGTGGCAAAATTTGTCTTCTACTTGCACTGGGTTGACACCTGCTCTGTATAATAGTTCTGTCAGAATATCAAGGCATTCTTGTGTAGGTATGTTTCTCAATAAGCTGCTTACGTCAAAGGATACTAGTTTTGCAGTACTTGGTATTGGAAGGTCTTTAATTTTGTTGACAAGTCCACTGAGTTTACAATTCCAAACTTAGATCTGAATTTTGTTTTGGTTTTCATACAGGAATGTAATTCTTTAACAGTTTTGAAGTTTGGTGCATTGTAGGTTGGGACAAGTGGTGATAGAGGATGGTCTTTTTTGTTTGGGAGTCCACACAGCTTAGGAGCTATTGGACTCATGTTGATCAAATATTTAGCTTCTTAATCGTCTATCATACTTTTGCAGGACTTGGTTAAGTTTTTAATTTCTGCATTGAAGATTTTTGTGGGGTCTTTGTTAAGGACACTGTAGGTACTGTGTGTGAGGAATTGTTTCACTTTTGCAACTGATTTACGTTTGTCCATGAGGACCAAGGTATTACCGTTATCTGCTCTCATAATGATTGTTTTGTTTTGGGTGATTTCCTTCTGTAGATTATTCAGTGTGTTGTGGTCTCTAGATTGAGTTGTAGTTGTGTTACACTCGAGCCATTTTTGTATTTCCGCCTTACTATGTGTTTGGTTGCAATGTCGTTATTTATACTGTATTCTATATCAACTTTTAATACATCTAACTTCTTAGTGGAAGGGTACATATTTGAAACCTCCTGCTAACACTTGGTTTTCCTTTTTGGAAAGGACTGTTTCTGATAAATTTACCACTCATTCAGAAAAGTTTTGTTTCGGATTTGTGTTCAAGGTTGCACAAACTACAAAATTACCAAAGCATTACATTCCTGTATGAAAACCAAAACAAAATTCAAATCTAAGTTTGGAATTGTAAACTCAGTGGACTTGTCAACAAAATTAAAAACCTTCCAATACCAAGTACTGCAAAACTAGTATCCTTTGATGTAAGCAGCTTATTTAGAAACATACCTACACAAGAATGCCTTGATATTCTGACAGAACTATTATACAGAGCAGGTGTCAACCCAGTGCAAGTAGAAGACATAAATTGTGCCACCCAAACATGTCTGAAACAAAATTATTTCCAAATTGAAAGTACCCTTTACAAACAACTAGAAGGATTGACAATGGGGTCCCGTCTCAGTCCCCTCTTAGCTGAAATATTCATGGACAATTTCGAAAAACAGTTCCTAGAAAATGAACCCCTCAGTAATAGTAAGCCGAAAACTAGTTCATACAAATAACAATCAGTAGAACAAAAAACAGCCCAAGTGTTATTCAACCCTCAATAAGTTGTTGGCTGCTAAGCGAGCAGGGCGGATTTCGGCAGGACGGCCGACCGCACTTACAATTGTTTAACTGCTGTGTGTGTCACCCGACGCCGTGGGCCTGACCTCCAGCAAGTACGGAAATGGCATCAACTGAGCGATTTGTTGATGTGTTTAAGTGTTCATTTGTGCACCGTGATTACTCGACGACCGCACCGGCACCCAGGATTTGGATTGGAGTGTGGATTGTGCATTCAGAGCCACATGAAGAATACTCGCGTGTGACGATATTAACAGGCGACATGTGATGAGCTAACTGTTATTATTTTGTCAAATGAAAGGAGTAACTACCTAATCTGTGATGTTTAGACAATAGATATTGAACATTAACAGCAAAGTATGTACCAATTATTGTTACCTGACATCCTAATTAGCTGTGTTGGATTTGATACGCAACCACTCCCACGCAAATATTAACCGATCAGCCCTTATCTGTTGCACATGGTCAGACTATTCTAAACTGTTAGGCTATAATCAACTAGTCAGTAACGGAGGTTAACTAAGGGAGTGTTTCAAGCTCCAACTACCTTTCCACTTTTACGGTCTGGTAATACCCGTCGTGAGGTCATAATCACGTCTGTATCCTTTTCACATTAAGGGGCTCCGGAAAGGCTCAAAATCATGAAAAGTTCAATTTTTACTTTTTTGCGTTTTCTGAATCTGCAGACTATTACCTTTTAATAGATATATAATTTATTCAATTCCGAAGACTACAACTATTTTTAAATGTTTTTTGAAATGTGTTCTACATGGGCGTGACCCACTGTGGCGCTGTTAAACTGCTGTCAGATGGTGTTATTATTAACGTCCGTGTTCATCAGGTACATTTTAGTGATGTGAGATAAAGTATGTGTTGTGGTTAACCTGTGATGGTTCAATATATATCGCTGGTGTGATTGTCGATTGTTTCATGTTTATTTACTCTGTCGTTATCTCGAAAATATTCGTAATTAATTCTGTTTCTTGAATCTCTGTTTTGTTGAAGTATAATAATGAGTAAAAGTAAAGTTATTAGAAATCCTCTGAAGGCTTTTAAGAAAAGGAGAAATGTTGGAAAGCCAAAGGTATGTGTTATTACTGTAAATAATAAAGACGATAACCAAGTGAGTGAACCTAACCTCTCAAGTACACCTGCCCATAGCATTCAAAGTGGGAAAGAAAATACTTCACAGAAGAAGCTTGGTTCAATGAGTGAAAACTATGAATGTTTTATGGGCGAATCGGATGTGAATGAAATATTTGATATGTCGGTTCTCAAAGGAATTTTTTCAAACTGTGTAAGATGTATTCATTGTAGTGAAGTTGTCTGGAGCTCTCCATAATAAAGCACGTAGGACTTGCTAGTGAAATACAACTGAAATGTGATAAGTGTTCATACATGACCACCTTTTGGAACAGTGTTGCAGTAACTGCAACTGAAGAAAATGGTAGCAAAATCTACGAACACAACAACGAGCGATGCTTGCTGTAGACAAGGAACGCCTTCGGGCTGCAGACAGGGCTGTAAAGAGTCTAGAAATACAAGCAAGAGTAAACAGGAGGAGGAACAAGAGGAAGCTGGAGGAGGAGTTTGCAGAGGATGAAGATAATCCATCCTATGGACCTGGAATGCACTAAAAAGTTAATCCAATCTTTATCGCTCGATTCCCAAAACTTTTATTTTCTCATACTAATTACATGTTTTCTAAGGATCTTCCAAACATATTTGTTTCAAACTTTCAGTAAATGTTACACAGTACCTTCTGCATAATTTAACGCAGTCTTTTTCCAAAAAAAACTGTATATTTTTGAATACATAAATAAAAAATTGCAAAAAAATGTTGTGAATTTTCATTACAATTGAAAAAAAATCATCTTTAATAACTGAACTAAAATTTTGTAAAATCCCTGTGTTAAGTTGTAGCCCATATTCCAATAAATAATCTGTAAAAAGTTCAACTTCCTACCTCAAATACTTTGTGAGGAAAGATGTAATTTATAAGCGTTATTTTAACATTGCAAGTATAGGGCGTTCCGGAGCCCCTTAATTGCCTCAGCACAAATGACAGCTCCTCCAATGCACAATGCAAACAATCGCGCTAAATAAGCGGAAACAACACTCGTGAGTGCTACGAGCAGTGCTACTAGCACAGTAATGGTTTATACAGATTTCAAAACAATGGAATATAATGGTCGATGAGCCAAAACATTTGTGTACACGATACTAACGTCCTCTACAGATGTACATATCGCTTTCCCATGACTGTTGTCACCCCAGTGTACGTTAGTACGTCTGTATGTGTGTGACAAAGCTTTCCATGCAGTAACCCGTGATGTGATTCTAAAGTTGACAATCTGTCTCGTTTTACAGGAGTTTTCCATCCATGGTGGCGTCACTGGTGACGGCCCGACGCGCAGCAGTTGTCTGGGCGCTGGTGACGTCAGTGTCGTTGTTGCTGGCATACAGGTGGTGCCAGGAGGAGTCGTCCCTGCTCGATACTGTCATTGTGGGCACGCGACGGGCACAGGTTAGACAAACACACACACACTGGAGAACCAAAGAAACTGGTACACCTGCCTAATATCGTGTAGGGCCGCCGCGAATACACTGAAGTGCTGCAACACGTCTTTTACGGACTCGAATAATGTCGGAAGTAGTACTGTATGGAACAGACACCGTGAATCCTGCAGGACTGTCTACACTCCTGGAAATGGAAAAAAGAACACATTGACACCGGTGTATCAGACCCACCATACTTGCTCCGGACACTGCGAGAGGGCTGTACAAGCAATGATCACACGCACGGCACAGCGGACACACCAGGAACCGCGGTGTTGGCCGTCGAATGGTGCTAGCTGCGCAGCATTTGTGCACCGCCGCCGTCAGTGTCAGCCAGTTTGCCGTGGCATACGGAGCTCCATCGCAGTCTTTAACACTGGTAGCATGCCGCGACAGCGTGGACGTGAACCGTATGTGCAGTTGACGGACTTTGAGCGAGGGCGTATAGTGGGCATGCGGGAGGCCGGGTGGACGTACCGCCGAATTGCTCAACACGTGGGGCGTGAGGTCTCCACAGTACATCGATGTTGTCGCCAGTGGTCGGCGGAAGGTGCACGTGCCCGTCGACCTGGGACCGGACCGCAGCGACGCACGGATGCACGCCAAGACCGTAGGATCCTACGCAGTGCCGTAGGGGACCGCACCGCCACCTCCCAGCAAATTAGGGACACTGTTGCTCCTGGGGTATCGGCGAGGACCATTCGCAACCGTCTCCATGAAGCTGCGCTACGGTCCCGCACACCGTTAGGCCGTCTTCCGCTCACGCCCCAACATCGTGCAGCCCGCCTCCAGTGGTGTCACGACAGGCGTGAATGGAGGGACGAATGGAGACGTGTCGTCTTCAGCGATGAGAGTCGCTTCTGCCTTGGTGCCAATGATGGTCGTATGCGTGTTTGGCGCCGTGCAGTGAGCGCCACAATCAGGACTGCATACGACCGAGGCACACAGGGCCAACACCCGGCATCATGGTGTGGGGAGCGATCTCCTACACTGGCCGTACACCACTGGTGATCGTCGAGGGGACACTGAATAGTGCACGGTACATCCAAACCGTCATCGAACCCATCGTTCTACCATTCCTAGACCGGCAAGGGAACTTGCTGTTCCAACAGGACAATGCACGTCCGCATGTATCCCGTGCCACCCAACGTGCTCTAGAAGGTGTAAGTCAACTACCCTGGCCAGCAAGATCTCCGGATCTGTCCCCCATTGAGCATGTTTGGGACTGGATGAAGCGTCGTCTCACGCGGTCTGCACGTCCAGCACGAACGCTGGTCCAACTGAGGCGCCAGGTGGAAATGGCATGGCAAGCCGTTCCACAGGACTACATCCAGCATCTCTACGATCGTCTCCATGGGAGAATAGCTGCCTGCATTGCTGCGAAAGGTGGATATACACTGTACTAGTGCCGACATTGTGCATGCTCTGTTGCCTGTGTCTATGTGCCTGTGGTTCTGTCAGTGTGATCATGTGATGTATCTGACCCCAGGAATGTGTCAATAAAGTTTCCCCTTCCTGGGACAATGAATTCACGGTGTTCTTATTTCAATTTCCAGGAGTGTATAAATCCGTAAGAATGCGAGGGGTCGGAGATCTCTTCCGAAAAGCGCATTACAAGGCATCCCAGATATGCTCAATAATATTCATGTCTGGCGAGTTTGGTGCCCAGCGGAAGTGTTTAAACTCTGAAGAGTGTTCCTGGAGAAACTGTGTAGCAATTCTGGAGGTGGGGGTGTCGCATTGTCGTACTGGAATTGCCCAAGTCCGTCGGAATGCACAATGGACATGAATGGGTGCTGGTCATCAGCATGCTTACATACGTGTCATCTGTCAGAGTCCTATCTAGACCTATCAGGGGGCCCATATCACTCCAACTGCACATACCCCACACCATTACTGAGCCTCCATCAGCTTGAACAGTCCCCTGCTGACATGCATGGTCCATGGATTCATGAGGATGTCTCCATACCCATTAGCTTCCATCCCCTCGATACAATTTGAAACAAGACTCGTCCGACCAGGCAACATGTTTCCAGTTATAAACAGTCCAATGTCGATGTTGACAGGCCCATGCGAGGTGTAAAGCTTTATGTCATACAGTCATCAAGGGTAGAAGAGTGGGCATTCGGCCCCAAAACCCCATATCGATAAAGTTTCGTTGAATGCTTCGCGCGCTGACACTTGTTGATGGCCCATTATTGAAATCTGCAGCAATCTACGGAAGCGTTCCACTTCTGTCACTTTGAACGATTCTCTTCAGCCGTCGTTGGTCCCGTTCTTGCAGCATCTTTTCCAGCTGCAGCGATGTCGGAGATCTGATGTTTTCCGAATTCCTGATGTTCACAGTACACTCGCGAAATGGCCACTCGGGAAAATCCCCAATACATCGCTACCTCGGAGATGTTGCGGCCCAGGGCTCTTGCGTCCACAATAACAACGCGTTCAAACTCACTTAAATCTTGATAACCTGGCATTGTAGGAGCAGTAACTGATCTAACAACTGCGCCAGACACTTGTTTGTCTTGCAAAGGCGCAGCCGATCGCAGAGCCGTATTCTACCTGTTTACATATCTCTGTATTTGAATATGCATGCCTATACCAGAGAATCGCGCCGACATGTTTTGTGGAGCTTCTGGTGAGGAAGAGTTTCCGCTGTTTACTTTATTTATGCCAAACTAACAAGTTGCCTTATTACAAACTTCCTACTTTTCTATTGAAGTTGTTCTTGTGCTTACGAGTTTCTATAGCCTCTCTGTACATCTCACCACACACTCGCTCTTCAGAGTTATCTGGGCACCACCGTGCACCGTGGACTCGGCCACTACATGGTCCTGGTGTCGGATTCGCCAGTGTTGTGTTGTCAGTAACTTAACGGTCCGAGAGATCAGTGACTTCCAACGTGCACTGGTCATTGGGCGTGACCTGAGCCTTCTTAGGCTGCCCAAGTCGACTGTTGGCAATGTGATTGTGAGGTGCAAAAGTGAAGGAAGAAGCACAGCTAAACTAAGACCAAGCAGACCAGATGTAAATGACAGGGATCGTCCAGCACTGTGGAGGATGGTTGCAAAAAATCGCGCTAAATAAGCGGAAATAACACTCGTCAGTGCTACGAGCAGTGCTACTAGCACAGTAATGGTTTATACAGATTTCAAAACAATGCAATATAATGGTCGATGAACATGAGCCAAACATTATTGTAGTACATGCTAAACGAAGGTTGAGATGATGTAAAGAACAACGCCACTGGGGAGTGGATGACTATAAATGAGTGATTTTTGAGTAATGTATCACGATGTACCCTGTGGCAGTCCTGGTCTTGGCGAATGCCTGGTCAACGTGACCTGGCATGGTGTGTCGTGCCGACTGAACAAAGGATGTGGTGTTATGGTACGGGGGTGTTTCTCGCGGGTACTGTATGGTCCCCTTATTGCACGTAAAAAAAAGTTAAATGCGAAAAGATATGAACACATTTGGCTGCATTCAGTACAGCATACAGTAAGGGAACATTTTGGAGACAACAGTTGCTTGTACCACTATGACGGAGCACACTGTCATAAAGCAGCATGTATCAGACGATGATCTGTGGACAATAACAATCCCACACTGGACTGGCCCGCCCAGATTCCCTACCTGTATCCAATGGAGCACCTGTAGGATGAGTCACAACGTTAGCTTCGCTTCAGACCACAGAGTCCAACATCGCTGCATAACCTAGTTTGCACTCCTCATCCGCACTTCCATCTACACTGAAGCGCGAAAGAAACTGGTACAGGCATGTACCGGGTGATCAAAAAGTCAGTATAAATTTTGAAAACTGAATAAATCGTGGTATAATGTAGATAGAGAGGTACAAATTGACACACATGCTTGGACCGACATGGGGTTTTACTAGAACCAAAAAAAAAAAAAATACAAAAGTTCAAAAAATGTCCGACAGAGCCGGCCGCGGTGGTCTCGCGGTTCTAGGCGCTCAGTCCGGAACCGCGCGACTCCTACGGTCGCAGGTTCGAATCCTGCCTCGGGCATGGATGTGTGTGATGTCCTTAGGTTAGTTAGGTTTAAGTAGTTCTAAGTTCTAGGGGACTGATGACCACAGATGTTAAGTCCCATAGTGCTCAGAGCCATTTGAGCCATTTTTGTCCGACAGATGGTGCTTCATCTGATCAGAATAGCAATAACTAGCGTAACAAAGTAAGACAAACCAAAGATGGCGTTCTTTTACAGGAAATGCTCAATATGTCCGCCATCATTCCCCAACAATAGCTGGAGGAATAATGTTGTGAACATCACTGTAAAGCATGTCATGGTGAGGCATTGGCGTCGGATGTTGTCTTTCAGCATCCCTAGAGATGTCAGTCGATCACGATACACTTGCGACTTCAGGTAACCTCAAAGCCAATAATCGCACGGACTGAGGTCTGGGGACCTGGGAGGCCAAGCATGACGAAAGTGGCGGCTGAGCACACGATCATCACCAAACGACGCGAGCAAGAGATCTTTCACGCGTCTAGCAATATGGGGTGGAGCGCCATCCTGCATAAACATCGTACGTTCCAGCAGGTGTTTATCAGCCAGGCTGGGGATGTTGCGATTCTATAACATATCGGCGTACGTCTCACCCGTCACAGTAGCAGTTTTGCTGTCCAGCGCCATCTGTCTGACATTTTGTGAACTTTGTTTTCTTTTTTTTTTTTGTTCTAATAAAAGCCCATGTCATTCCAAGCATGTGTGTCAACTTTTACCTCTCTATCTACATTATTCCGTGGTTTATTAAGTTTTCAAATTTATACTGACTTTTTGATCACCCGCCCGCATCTCGTGGTCGTGCGGTAGCGTTCTCGCTTCCCACGCCCGGGTTGCCGGGTTCGATTCCCGGCGGAGTCAGGGATTTTCTCTGCCTCGTGATGGCTGGGTGTTGTGTGCTGTCCTTAGGTTAGTTAGGTTTAAGTAGTTCTAAGTTCTAGGGGACTTATGACCTAAGATGTTGAGTCCCATAGTGCTCAGAGCCATTTGAACCATTTTTTGATGCTCGTAGTGTCGCCGAGGCGAAGAGCAGCGAGTGGAGTGCTTGGGGAAGGCGGATCTGATTAGCTTTCCTCGACTTCTTATTACTACTTACTGCGTTCAACGTGTCAGAACTTGTTAAGTTCAACCAGAGGTAATTTTTCATGCCCAGTGGCCGCCAAAGCCCCAGTTACCTGCCCTGGGGGTTGGGTTGGTTTTGAGGGAGGTGACCAGACAACGAAGTCATCGGTCTCATCGGATTATGGAAGGAAGAGGAAGGAAGTCGGCCGCGCCCTTTCAAAGGAACGCGGGATTGAACGGTCGTCCTCCCGAATGCGAGTTCAGTGTGCTAGCCACTGCGCCACCTCGCTCGGTACCTGCCCTGGGGGTAAGTGTATATAACGGTAGTGTATGTTTCCTCGCCTTGCCGCTGCCGTTTGGCAAAGCGTGTAGTTTTGACAGCTTTCTTGATTGTAGGCCAGTTGGTGATTCTTCTACTGTGGTGGTAGTGATTCCTTCTCGTTCCGTGCACTCTAAGCACAGTATTCTGGGGACATAGCGCAGACCACAGGTTCCGCCTTTGGCGTATTGTTCCATCGTTGCATTTGAATTATCGGACGTCAGGTAGCCACTAGTCTGAGTTACCATCTTGTGAAGTGAATGCAACTCTTGGCTGCCTATCTCATCGCTCGCAAAAGTGTTTGTTGCCAGACCTTCTCAGAGGTCGATTCCCGGAGCGCCATCGGTGGCCTCTCGGTTCTTGTAAGACATGTGAGTTCTAAGAAGAGCTCTGATGGCCTGTAGTTCAGTGTAATGCTCCTTCAGTCCGCGCCTTCTGTCTCTGTGCCCATTAAGAAACTTAGATACTGGTACTTCTGTTTTATTATTGTATTATTTATTACAATACCTTGTAATGACTACATGAAAGGTTATATATGTCTAGTTAATAGTTTTGGTCGCCTTCTGGAATAAATCTAGCAGTGTAGTGTTCAGTGGATGTTAACGGTCATCCTTGGAAGGAGAGACAGCATTGGTCGTATTTTTTGTTTTGTTTCTTTTTTTTTTGGTTTTATTAACCGCAAAATCCATTTTCGGTCACTTAGTGACCATCCTTAGTGCTGTAATATACAATTTAAATTGGTAGGCACTGATGTCGACAAGCTTAGAGCGAAGTTTATGTGATCGCTCTAAGCTTGTTGACACCAGTGCCTACCAATTTAAATTGTGTATTACAGCACTGAGGATGGTCACTAAGTGACCTAAAATCGATTTTGCGGTTAATAAAACAAAAAAAAAAAAAATATGACCAATGCTGTCTCTCCTTCCAAGTATATCCATTATCTGGTCGTGGTGAACAGGACAATCCATGGAGTCGCCAATCAGTTAAGGGTCGTGTTATAAAGTTTACCATCATCTTATTTCACCCATTTGGTGATCAGTTGCTTGTTTTTTTTTTAATTAACCTTTGCTATTGTATTTGCTGTTTTACAGCAGGTTTCTAAAATTTTTTGTAATATTTCCGTTCCTGGCGTGTAAGGCTTTCAGCTGTGATTGTGGTCATTTGCCATAAAATTCTAATACGGCATTTGTATTTTAGTAGCAAGCTTTAAAACCTTATTTACTGCCATTCCTGGCATCTGATGCCTTCTGCTGTTTTTGTGGCGACTTACCTTTAGTATTTCAATACCTCTAAGTTGTAAATCTCGCGAGTTCTTAAATAACTCTTAATTTATTGCCATTCTTGGCGTGTAAAGCCTTCAGCCGTGATTGTGGTAACTTGCCTTAAAATTCTAATTTGGTATTAGTATTTATGCAGTAACCCTTTAAAACCTTATTTACTGCCATTCCTGGCGTCTGATGCCTTCTGATGTTTTGCGGCGACTTGTCTTTAATATTTCATGATCTAATTTGTAAGTTGCATCGAGTTTTAAACAATTCTTTATTTATTGCCATTCCTGGCGTGTAAGGCCTTCTGCCCAGATCACAGTGGCTTGCTTTAACATTATGTGCTGTATATGTGTTTAATTATGATTTGCTAAATCTAAGTCACTGAAAATACTATTATTTACACAGTTGTTTATTCCTTCATTAATAACGTGTGGTGTTTTTTATTTATTGTTGTCTGGAATTACTGGTTTAAAATAAATTTTGTGTAACTGTAACAGGCAACCAATAGTAACTGACTACGGCCCCGTTCACAATCGTAGCCGAATCCTGCCTTCCCTTGACCACCAGGTTTCAGCACGATTGATAGCACACTGCGTTTCCAGGATAGAGATGGAGATTTTCCCTACGATCATTACACGAGTGTACCGTAAATATCAGCAATCCGGAAAAACATCAAATCTCCGACATCGCTGCGGCCGGAAACAGATCCAACAACAACGGGACCAACGACTGAAGAGAGTCGTTCAACATGACAGAAGTGCAGCCCTTCCGCAAATTGCTGCAGATTTTAATGCTGAGCCATCAAAAAGTGTCAGCGTTCGAAAAATTCAACGTAACATCATCGATATGTGCTTTCGGGGCCGAAGGCCCACTCGTGTACCCTTGATGACTGCGTGACACAAAGCTTTTCGCCTTGCCTGGGCCTGTCAACACTGACGTTGGACTGTTGATGACTGGAAATATTTTACCTGATCAGAGAAGTCTCGTTTCAAATTGTATCGAGCGGATGGACGCGAACGGGTATGGAGACAACCTCGTGAATCCATAGACACTGCATGTCAGCAGGGGGCTGTTCAAGAGGTTGGAGGCTCTCTAATGGTGTGGGGTGTGTACAGTGGGAGCGATATGGAACCCCTGATTCGGCTAGATACTACTCTGAGGGGTGACATGTACGGTAGCTCAGAGCCGTGCTTGGGTAGCTCGCGAAAGGCAAAGGTCCCGAGTTCGAGTCTCGGTCGGGCACACAGTTTTAATCTGCCAGGAAGTTTCATATCAGCGCACACTCCGCTGCAGAGTGAAAATCTCATTCTGTACGTTAGCATGCTTGCTGACCACCTGCATCTACTCATGTCCATTGCGCATTCCGAAGGACTTGGAAAATTCCAGCACGAGAATGCGACACCCCATACGTCCACAATTGCTACAGAGTCGTTCCAGGAACTCTCTTCTGAGTTTAAACACTTCCGCGGGCTACCAAACTACGCATACATGAACATTATTGAGCATACCATGTTCAGAAGAGATCTCCACCCCCATGTACTCCTACGGATTTATGGACAGCACTGCAGAATTCATGGTGTTAATTCCCTCCAGCACTATTAGACATTAGTCGAGTCCATAGCATGTCGTGTTGCGGCACTTCTGCGTGCTCATGGTGGCCCTACACGATATTAGACACGTGTACCAGTTTCATTGGCCCTTCAGTGTATACGATTACTGTGCATTTCACAGTTAAGGGTTTAGCAGAGGGTTTAGTGAATGACTTTCAAGCTATTTCCCTACCTTTCCACTATCGAAAACAGACCGCTGAAAAAACAGACACTTAAATCTTTCCATGCGAGCTCTGATTTCGCTTATTTTATAATGATCATCGTTTCTCGATATGTAGGTGGTCGCCAAGTAAATATTTGCTTCTTCCTATGTAGATGGGTGCCAATAAAATATTTTCACATTCGTAGCAGAAACATGGCGATTGAAATTTTATGGGAAGATTCTGCCTCAATGAAAGAAGCCATTGTTTTATCGATTTCCAAACCAGTTCGCTTATCATATCCGTGGCACTCTCTCCCCTACTTTGTACTCGCACAAAACGAGCTGTTCTTTTGTGAACTCGATCGCTCTCCTCCGTCAGTCCTATCTGATGCGGATACCTCGCCGCAGAGCAGTACTTCGGAAGAAGGCGGACAAGCATAGTGTAAGCAGTCTCTTTAGTAGAACTATGTGTTCTGCCAGTAGATCACAGTCTTTGGCTTTCTTTCCAATTTAAGTTATTCGTAATTGTAATCCATAGGTATTTTGTCGCATCTAAAGCTTTTAAATTTGAGTTATTTATCGTGTAGTCGAAATTTAGCAGATTCTGTTTAGCAGTCATGTGGATGACCTGTCACTTTTCGTTATTTAGAGTCAACTGACACTTTTCGCACCATACATATATCCTGTCTGAATCATTTTGCAATTCTTTTTGATCATTTTTAGACTTTACAAGGCGGTAAATATTTGCATCGTCTCCAAGCAATCTAAGAGGGCTGCTCAGAACGTCTCAGGAACAGGAACATCAGAAGGCCTGTAACACTTCTTGGGGAACGCCAGATATTGCTTTATGTGATAAATTCCGTCAATTACTGCTAATTGTGATCTTTCTGACAGGAAATTTCGTATCCAGTCACGCAACTGAATCGATACTCCATACGCACGTAATTTGGTTAGAAGTCGCTTGTGAGGAACGGTGTCAACGGCTCTCTGGAAATGTAAAAACATTAGAATCAGTTTGACATTCTCTGGATGGAACTCATTGCTCCGTGTAAATAAAGAGCTAGTTTTATTTCACAAGAACGATGTTTTCTGAATCCATGTGGGCTCTTTGCAATAAATCATTGTTTTCGAGGTAATTCAACACGTTGGAACACAGTGTATGTTCCAACCATGTTCTTTCTCTCAACCATTATGTTTTGATAAGAATATGTAATTTGACACAATATACGTGCATGTACATTGTTCCATTGTATTTATGGCGTCATACGTCAAATTTATAAAAAGGTCTTCGGAAACCTAACACTTAGCCTGATACTTTTGTAGTACCATGATTAACGTGTTACATCATGTTATATTACTACCTGATGTTCTGCCAGGCCTATCCAGTTTCTAACTGCCCTATGCAATTTTTGTTAATACTGTCTTCATTACTGCTACTAATGCCATGTTAATTCAAAGTCTTCTACTTTTAAGTTTTTAGGCGCTGTTGTCTTTATTGATGCTTAGTCGTACTGATGTACTCTCCATGATATTACAGGTCATTCCTGTAAATAGCCACACATACCAGAATGAGATTTTCACTCTGCAGCGGAGTGTGAACTGATATGAAACTTCCTGGCAGATTAAAACTGTGTGCCGGACCGAGACTCGGACTCGGGACCTTTGCCTTTCGCAGGCAAGTGCTCTACCAACTGAGCTACCCAAGCACGACTCACGCCCCGTCCTCACAGCTTCACTTCTGCCAGTACCTCGTCTCCTACCTTCCAAACTTTACAGAAGCTCTCCTGCGAACCTTGCAGAACTAGCACTGCTTAAAGAAAGGATATTGCGGAGACATGGCTTACCCACAGCGTAGGGGATGTTTCCAGAATGAGATTTTCACTCTGCAGCGGAGGGGGCGCTGATATGAAACTTCCTGGCAGATTAGAACTGTGTGCCGGACCGAGACTCGAACTCGGGACCTTTGCCTTTCGCGGGCAAGTGCTCTACCAACTGAGCTACCCAAGCACAACTCACGCCCCGTCCTCACAGCTTTACTTCTGCAAGTACCTCGTCTCCTACCTTCCAGACTTTACAGAAGCTCTCCTGCGAACCTTGCAGAACTAGCACTGCTGAAAGAAAGGATATTGCGGAGACATGGCTTAGCCACAGCCTGGGGGATGTTTCCAGAATGAGATTTTCACTTTGCAGCGGAGTGTGCGCTGATATGAAACTTCCTGGCAGATTAAAACTGTGTGCCGGACCGAGACTCGAAACTCGGGATCTTTGCCTTTCGCGGGTAAGTGCTCTACCAACTGAGCTACCCAAGCACAACTCACGCCCCGTCCTCACAGCTTTACTTCTGCCAGTACCTCGTCTCCTACCTTCCAAACTTTACAGAAGCTCTCCTGCGAGCACTTGCCCGCGAAAGGCAAAGGTCCCGAGTTCGAGTCTCGGTCCGGCACACAGTTTTAATCTGCCAGGAAGTTTCAGCCACACATACGTTTATTAACTAACCAGATAAAGTTTGAGCAACGTATTCAAAATTGAGAAATAATTTTGCCGAGTAATAGCTGTTCTTTCTCACGGACTCCGAAGCTGTTATAGGGGTATCGGTCTCCTCAGAAGTAAGTTCTTTTGCATATAACGCCATTAAAGGTTTTAATGGTTATATTAATCCAACTCATAATGTAAAGTTAGCTATTGTTATGCATCTATATTTCCACGAGCACATGCGCATGACTTTCAGCAGTGCTCGGTACACAGCTACTCGCCGCGTTCAGTTCCGACGCAGCTCTCGCAGCCTACCGACTGTCTTCATCCGCGCAGTGGGACCCTCTGTTTCTCTTCAGCCCAAGTAATGTAGATTATGACTAGATTAAAACTGTGTGCCCGACCGAGACTCGAACTCGGGACCTTTGCCTTTCGCGGGCAAGTGCTCTGCCAACTGAGCTACCGAAGCACGACTCACGACCGGTCCTCACAGCTTTACTTCTGCCAGTATCTCGTCTCCTACCTTCCAAACTTTACAGAAGCTCTCCTGCGAACAGGGCGTTGCCACCCGCGACGACGAAGAAGACACCCAAGCAGCCGACATTTCCACGCAGAGGTCGGCGGACAACTTTCACGATGAACAAGACGTTTCGCAGGACGGGACCACTATGGAGGTCGCCACGCACAATGTAACGATCGGTGCGCCGGTTGAGACGCCTGTCTCCCCGCCGACAACTCCAGATCTCTCTCACCACGACGCAATTCCCATGGACATTGGACAGACCCACGACACAGGAGCATGGGCCGACGACATTGAGGAAGGTACGCCCCCTCCTCCGGATGAGTTGCCTCCGCCGGACGAGACTGCCTGTTAACATCAAAAGCGAGGCATTGCAGCTGATGGGACGGGACTTCCTGTCGGTGCCCTCCTCTTACTTCCCTTGGTAGATGCGCGTCCACCACCACTGAAACAAACGTACCGGTTTGCCACACTGAACATCAACATGATCGGCACTGCACCCAAGCTGCAACTCCTATGTGACATGCTTCGGGCCTCTGACGTCGACGTCGCCCTTCTTCAGGAAGTACGCGTTGCCACACTACCACCAGTCTACGGCTACGACTCATACACGTCCACATGTGATGAATCAGGGCGTGGAGTGGCTTTCTACATACGCGAAGGAATCCCACTCACGGACACGACAATCCTTCCCTGTGGAAGAGGCATGGCTGTTACCATCTTCGACACGCGCGTCGTCAATATCTACGCTCCGTCTGGCTCCACGAACCGTCGGCAGCGGTCCACTTTCTTCGGACATGACGTGGCGCCCCTGTTTTCTGGACGCTATGATCGCCTTATCATGGGAGGCGATTTCAGCTGTGTCCTCCATCCGCAGGACCAAGTGCCCGGTTATTCGCCATGCCCGGCGCTGCTCACCTTAATCGAAGATTTTCATCTAGTGGACGTTTGGGAGAAAATTCATGGCAATACCCCTGGTTTTACCCATTATACAGCACATTCTGCGAGCAGACTGGATCGGTTTTATGTCTCTGCTCACCTCGGCAATGAAGTCGCCCAAGCTGAACGATGGCCCCTTGCATTTTCGGACCACTGCGCCGTCATTTGCTCCCTGGCTCTGCCACCTCAGTCAGTGTGGCGCAGCAGAGGTTACTGGAAGCTTAATACCTCCCTCCTTAATGATCCACACTGCCGACAATGTATTGCCACTACATGGGCGTCTTGCGAAAGACGCCTTCCGCAGTACACATCCACGTTCCATTGGTGGCTCAAATGTGCCAAACCTGCGATCAGAAAGGCCTTCATACAATGTGGCAAGGAAGCAGCAGCATGGCATCGAGACACCACAAATTTTCACTACGCCGTCCTCCGTGAGCTCGATGCGCTCTCTCCATCACCTGACACCCACAGGGAACGACAACGTACTAAAGCTCGTCTCCTCTCTCTTCAACGTGCACGACTGCATGGTGTCGTGGTGCGTTCCCGACGACAAGACCTGCTCCACGACGAAACCCCATCCACAATCCATGCCGCATCCGACCATAGTCGTCGACGTCGACTTTTCGTCCCCAACATCACGACCTCCGATGGTGTTCACCACACAACACAGGCGGCAGTGCTGTCTGCCTTTGCTGAACATTATCGCCACTTTTATGATGATGAACCGATGGCGACGCCCATTCCTGATGATCTCCGTCCCTCCCCTGATCGGACCCTCACCGTAGCGGAGTCAACGTCCATGATGTCTGCAATCACCGCAGAAGAGGTGGTAGATGCGATCAACAAAGGGGCCAAGAACAAATCACCCGGACCAGATGGTCTCCCAGTGGAGTTTTACCGGGCGTTAACCACGTTAATGCTTCCTCGCTGGACGGAAATGATTCAGGAACTCTTTACTCCGTCCTTCCCAATTCCACCTGAATTCGTCACTGGCATTCTTCTACCTGTGCCTAAACCGAAGGGAGGGTCTCATGTCTCTGCATATCGTCCCCTTACACTACTGGATGCAGACTATAAAATCTATGCACGCCTCTTAGCAGCGCACATACGCACCGTCTTACCTACGGTCCTTTCACCTGAGCAGACTGCACGTGGTTGTGGGGCCACCTTACAAACAGCCCTAGGAGAATGCCGTGACCTCATTGCACTGGCGTCGGTTTGTCGCCTTCGTGCAGCACTGGTATCCGTCGATTTCACGAGTGCCTTTGATCGCGTTCGACACCCATTCCTCCTCATGGTGGCGACACGTATGGGGTTCCCATTGCTTTTTGTCGATGCCATTCGCCGGTTACTACTTCCCGCGGTCTCGATGGTACAAGTCAATGGGAGGCTTGTAGGACCGATCCCTATACGCCGCTCTGTGCGTCAAGGATGCCCTATGTCTACTTTACTATATGCCATTGCACTTGAGCCCCTCATCACTGGACTTACCTCTAGACTGCAGGGCCTCACTTTGCGTGACCACACCTTCCACTGTAGGGCTTATGCGGACGATCTCCTCTTTCTCACCTGCTCCTCCACAGAACTCAATGACGCCATCCAATGGATCCACCAGTATGGACGTCTTTCTGGTAGCATTCTTAATGTCCGTAAATCGACTATGATGCACATTGGGCGCGGCCTCCCGGCTACGGTGCCGACCCCACTCCCAGTCAGTGCCACCCTTCGTTACTTGGGTATCGAATTTACGAGCTCCACACACCGCACAGTGGCCCTGGCTTACCGGCGGCTTTTGCAGTCGATTCGGCACCATGTCCGCGGTCAAGTGCACCGTAACTTAAACCAACTCCAACGTGTGTCGTATGTCAACATCTATGTCGCCCCTAAACTGGTACACGTCGCCCAGATCCTCCCAATGCCGTTACTCCTTGGCCGCCGCATCCAATCAGCCTTTGGATATTTCGTGTCAGCAGGGGCACTTTTCAAAGTCCGCTACAACACTCTAACACTGCCTCCTGCAAAAGGTGGCCTCGGACTCATCAACGTGCGGGCACGCTCTTCTGCACTCTTTGTTCACACTCTGTTGCGGCACTGGCAGGGGCCGGTCCCGTCCTTAACTCGCAGTCTCTTAGATATCCTCCGACCAGCTTCTCTCGATCCACCGATCAATGTGGCACCTATTTCTCCATTATTGTACTACGTCGCCAATTGTTTCATAGAACTCAGCTACGTTCGGGCCGAACTTCCAGTCACCCGTCCTCCCCGTACAAAAGATTATTATCGTTTGTTTATGCTGTCCAGCCCTTGCGACCCCATGGTGCTACAGCATCCTGACATTAACTGGCGCACGGTTTGGGGGTGTGTGCATGCACCCTTTTTACCGTCGTCTGTGTCTGCACTCTGGTATGTTTTAGTCTATGGAAAATTCCCGACTAATAGTCGACTTTATCGCATAGGACTGGCCACCTCCCCACTCTGCCATGACTGTCAGCTCGAAGACACCGACGAGCACCGTCTTACGTGCCCCCTGAAACAAAACGTATGGCTCCTCATCCAACGAATCGTGGGCTTTTACCTCCGTGCTCCGCCAACGACGGTAACCCCGGATTTCCTGTTGTTGCCCCAGACATTTCACTACCCTCTTGCTAAGCACCATACCCTAATCTGGTTTCGAGGACACGCTTTAGAATATCTCTTTCAGAGTGGTCCGCATACAGTCCTTGACTTCTGGTGCAAAGTTGTGACCGCGCATAGCACCCTCAACCGAAAACCATCTTACCGACAAACTTTTGCCGGTTATCTCCGCAGCGTCTTCCTTGAACCCCCTCAAAGTTGGGGTGTACCATGCCTACCTGTCACATGATGCAACACCCTTATCCACGTTCTCATGCACCGACCAAAAACAAACACAAATTTATTTATTTTTTTTAAAGGAAGAAGACAGAATATGTTATATTTTGTTGTATTTAATGTTTTTCTTTTTTAATATTTTTTTGTTTAACTAACAGTCATTTGTATATTTTTAAATGGTACCTTAAAAAAAAAGGTGAGGTGTTTCCTAACAGAGACTGTGTAATACTCATAACGGAGCCCATGTTGTGGATATACATATAGTTTACAGTTATATTTGACACTTTAGCAAACGAGTAAGCCTTAAATTCAGTTATGAAACTGTTTTTAAAAACAGCACCTATGGGTTCAAATGAGCGTATTTGTGTTCAAATTAGCGAATTCGAGTCTAAATCAATCAATTTTATGGTAAAATCAGAGCTTTTTGTTACAGAATCGGCAAATAAAAAAAAATAAGGGGACTAAAAAAAAAAAAAGTTGGTAGAGCACTTGCCCGCGAAAGGTAAAGGTCCCGAGTTCGAGTCTCGGTCGGGCACACAGTTTTAATCTGCCAGGAAGTTTCATATCAGCGCACACTCCGCTGCAGAGTGAAAATCTCATTCTAGATTATGACTAGTTACTACGGTGCTACAGTTTTATACTTGACATGGTCAAACTTTGGCATGCAGTAGCTTAGTGTCACTCGCTTCTGAAGAAGGCCAAATTATTTTGGCTGAAACCTGGGTAAAGTTTGATTTTCTATTTGCAACTGAGACTGACGTGTTACATGTTCATTTATCACAGTTGCTGACAGGGCTGCACAATGTTAAAAATTCTTGAAAGTCGTTCTGTTTAAAAATTATTGAAATTCGTTCTGATACTTCTGACTATGGAATAAGGAAACATGTATCGGTACTGTTGTTGCTGAGATTCTAGGGTAGGCGACTTTCGGAGGGACTAATATGGACCAAAACAAAAAAAAAACAAGAAAACAAAAAACAGCTAGTAAACATGGTCTCTAAAATCTATACTTTATGAGCGATGAGCACTTGTTCAACTTAGATTGATACTGTGAAACACATCTCTTCTACTACAATCTCGTTGCTATCCCCATTTGTGGAAGTGGTGGTATGGACCAAAATCGGAAAAAAATGTACGGTAATTATGGGTTCTAAAATGCATACCTTAAGTGTTATAGGCAATTGTTCAGCAGAAGAGATGTGTTTCACAATAGTGAAGATGAATAAGTCCTCGTAGCTCTTAAGGTGTGAATTTAGAGCCCAACGTGTACTACATTTTTTTTTTCTTGTTTCGGTTCACACTGCTGTTTCGGAAAGTTGCCTGCCCTACCTTTTAGCAACAATACTAACGGTACATGTTTTCCACTGTCAGAACCATTTTTGCTTGTACCTTTCGACTAGGTTGTTTGTGGACGAGAGTTCTTTACCTCAAATTGATACATCATCCCTGAAAATATGTACGTATCACGGAACCAACCTGCATAAGTGAACTGGTGGTAAAGGTAAAAAGTTCCATAGGACTGTTCGTAGATGATGCTGTGGTTTTATATTTATTTGTATGTCTTACATGGTCATTTTACATTCTTTCGCTAGGGATTTATTTATATAAACTATCTGTACCCGGCCACGTCTAGCTGTGACACAGTCTGCTTAAATGGAAGAGAAAGAAAAGAGGAGGCAAACTTTTTTTCATGTGTATGGGAACTGAATATAACTACTAATCCCCTTTTCTTCCCTCTGCCATCTTCCCCTCCCTGCTTACGTTGCCCATCTCCTGGTCCTTGCACTTCTCTCCGTCCATCACCCCTCCCCCTCTCTCCATCTCCCCCTGTCCCTCTCTCTCCCCCTCTCTGCCCATCACCACTTCTACCCTTTCTCTTTTATCTTCTCCTCTCTCTCTGTCTCCTTCTACGCCGTCTCTCTATCCATCTCATCCTTCCCTTTTCTGTGTCCATTTCCTCGCCGGCCGAAGTGGCCGCGCGGTTAAAGGCGCTGCAGTCTGGAACCGCAAGACCGCTACGGTCGCAGGTTCGAATCCTGCCTCGGGCATGGATGTTTGTGATGTCCTTAGGTTAGTTAGGTTTAACTAGTTCTAAGTTCTAGGGGACTAATGACCTCAGCAGTTGAGTCCCATAGTGCTCAGAGCCATTTGTCCATTTCCTCCCGCCACTCTGTCCATTTCCCCTTCCCCATCTCTCTGACCTTGAGCCTTGTTTATTGTTATTGAAGTTTCAGATTGCGTTCTAGTATTCTAATCATAAACCAGTCATGCATTAAAGAGTATACAGGGTGAGTCACCTAACATTACCACTGGAAACACCTCCCAAACCACAACAAACACTGAATAACCAATTCCGCAGACCGAAAGTGAGGAGGGGGGTTTGTGTCATTGGTTAATACAAAACATTGAGAAATGCACCGAAGTATGATTTTCAGCACGTACTTACGTTTTTTTAAATGGAAACCTGTTATTATTTTTAGCACAACTGAAAATAAAAAAATGCTTAATCAATGCCGTTTCATACATTGTAAAATGTTAATTACATTCAGTTTAATTTGTAACGTAAAGTTGACACGTGAGTAACTCCTCAGCAGTTCAATCGTGTGTTTCGCAGAGAACCGAATTAATAAGGGATACAAAAAGAACAGTGATGTAACGTAGGCACAGAAGGGACTTGAACAGCAAGTTAAGTCCACATGCTAACATTTTTATTAGTCTTTTTCTCTGAAGAATACTGTATGGCACTGATCTGTTAGAAGAAAATGTACGTTAACATGAGTATTTAGTTATACTTACAAATTTGTTTTTGGTTTCAATTACAGAAGGAGTGTGTCCTGACATTTCATGCCAATAAATGCTCAAAGTGGTGCCCATTATTTGCCGCACACATTTGCAGTCTACCGCGTAATGAATGTCTTACGCGACGTGGCACATCTTGTGTAACGTTGCCACAGGCTGCCTCAGTACGATGTTTCATATCCTCTCGGGTTGTAGGCACACCACGGTACACGTTCTCCTTTAACGTACCCCACAGAAAGAAGTCTAAAGGTGTAAGATCAGGAGACCGGCTGACCAATTTATGCGTCCACCACGTCCTATGAAACACGCCCACTGAACATTCTGTCAAGGGTCAGCCTAGTGTTCATTGCAGAATGTGCAGGAGCACCATCATGTTGATACCACGTCTAGCGGGACATTTTGTAGCAACGTTGGCAGATAATTTTGTAGAAACTCGATGTATTTTGCAGCTGTTTGAGTGCCTTTAATGAAGTGAGGACCAATGAGATGGTCGCCAACTACTCCGCACCATACCTTTCCATTCCACGGTCGCCGTCGCTCTACCTGTCGAAGCCAGCGAGTATTGTCCGCGGACCAGTAATGCATGTTCGGTAAATCCACTGCACCGTGGTTTGTGAAACCTGCTTCATCGGTAAACAGGTAGAGCTGCAACGCATTCTCTATTAATGGCCAATGACAGAAATTCACTCGATTATCAAAGTCATCTCCATATAATCGCTGATGCAGCGACACATGATACGGATGAAATTTGTGAAGATGAAGTATGCGTATTACACTAGGCTGACTCATTGCACTGCCTCTAGCGATGTTGCATGAACTCATGCAACAGTAACTAACACACCAACTGCACCTGCTTCTCCTGCGATGGGTTTGTTACAGATCTGTTTGCGTGTTACGACCATACCTGTTGCATACAATTGTTTGTAGATGTTTTCAAATGTGCAGCGCGTTGGATGATCTATGTACGGGTACTTTTCTGCATACAGCCTGCAGGCTTCTGCTGCATTTTGTCTACGCTCGCCACAGATGAGTATCATTTCTGCCTTTTCAAAGTTAGAATGAACCGTTTACACAGTTCTTACAACACTGTACACACTGTTGTACTTGCCACCTTCTCAGGTTCCTACTGTGGGTACTTCTGTTCTTACTTGTGTACAGTACACTATCAAAGACGTTCCGTAACACAGTGTACTACAGTTATTCTGAGTTCCAGGACTAATTCAGCAAGTGCTACATTCACACACTGAGACAGCCAATCTCACAAACATCGCACTCTTCGTAAACATGCCCCTACAGATCTTGTCTGTTACAGCACGCGACCGAACGTCTGAGATTTCAAGCGGTAACTTTACGCTACAAATTACTTCGGTTGTACTTACTGTTGAAAATCATATTTCCATACATTTCTCAATGGTTTGTATTAACCAATTCCGCCAGCCCCTCTTCTCACGTTCGGTCTGTGGAATTAGTTATTCAGTGTGTTGTGGTTTGGGGCGTGTTTCCAGTGGTAGTGTTAGGTGACTCACCCTGTATACTCTATACATGTCTGATAATATGCGTTAAAAATACACGCCTGTATTAGAATTCAACGTTGTGTCAATATTTCAAAGCAGTCGGTAAAGAACTTTCGGAGGTACATGATTTTGAACAAACAAAGTCTACCAGCATGTGGAAAGGATCTTAGAGACCACGAGCGAAATGGAGGCCGATATTTCATGGACACCTGTACAGAATAGACAACGATAGACTCTCCAAACAATTATTTGATTAACACTGGAACAAGAACACCACACCAAAGTGGATTAAAAAAGCTGGGAAAGACCTTCAGGGGTCCCACATGCCAGAATCCCTCATGCATGAATGACACATGTTTAGAAACAGAATATGAAGTTTGGAAGGGTTTGAAGATGAAACAAGAAGTACGAAGATTGAAATAACGTGGACCGAACAACGAAAGTAACAGCATAATGACCATAGGAGGGAGTACTGGAAACAGAGGAAACTCCAGACAAAGAGCACAAATAAAGCTGTAGCGTGACCCCAGCTTTTTAAAAAAGGAGATTTTTTCCACTCTTTACTCCAAATTAAAGGACATGACCTCAGATGTTTTTTAAATATCTGTGACAAAACATACCTCTTGCACATATAAGTCCTACATGTATATCTATTCCGCTGGCATCTGCATCTGCATCAACATCTGCATCTGCATCCACATATGCATCTATATCTACATTTTCATCTGCATGTGCACCATTATTTGTATCTACATCTACAACTACATCCATACCTACACCCGCATCTTCGTCCACAGCTACATCTCCATTTGAATCAGCATCCTTATCAGCATCTAGATCTGCATCTGCATCGACATCTGTATCTGCATCTATATCTGCATCTGTACCTACAGCCATACCTCTGTCTACATCATCTTCTTCCTCTACAACTATACCTGGAGCTACATCTACAGCTACAGCTTCCTCTACCTCTGAATCATCCGAGAATGCAACTAATAATATCCGCCAAATCATTCATGTGTAGCATGAAAATCAGCAGTCCCAGAGGCCACACCAATGTTTACTCAATTATATGTGGCCGTGTGGCTCTCCACCCAGGATAATGTGATGTCTCCCGACTGTCAGCAAATTTCGAACAAATTTCAAAGCTGGTCAAACATCCAATGCGAAAGTAATTTCTTCAGAAAGCTGTAGTATAGTAGTGAATCAAAACTTTTTGAAAGTCAACCTGGGTTTCTCTATCCATGGCACTGAAAATGGCAGGTTGGGTTCAGCATAACCGATGTTTTCGAGACCCGTGCTGATCCCCAACTTAACTTAGAAGATAGGTTAAGGAAAGGCAATCTACATTCAAAAAATGTGTGTGAAATCTTATGGGACTTAACTGCTAAGATCATCAGTCCCTAAGCTTATACACTACTTAACCTAAATTATCCTAAGGACAAACACACACACCCATGCCCGAGGGAGGACTCGAACCTCCACTGGGACCAGCCGCACAGCAACCTACGTTTATGGCTTTTATAGACGTTGAAATTCTGAGGGCAACAGGGGTCAAATATAGGAAGCGATAGGCTATTTACAACTTGTACAGTTCTTTTTTTTTTCTTTATTGTGATTTTAAACACCTTATACAAAGGCGAGCTGTCAGCAGCAACCTTGTACAGAAGCCAGTTGGCAGTTATAAGAGTCGAGGAACATGAAAGGGTATGAGTGTGTTTGTTTTATTTTGTCAAGTTGCGCAATGGATTGATCCAACAAGTACCCTTTGGCTCCTGCAAGAAACGATTTCCACGTCACACTACTACAGAAGTCAGACAGACGCTCCTAATGTACCAACAAGAACTGCTTGAAAAACATTCAACGACAAATATCTTCTGGAGTTGCCCTCTGTAAGGAAAAGACACAAAAATATTCTTTATTCTTACGTAACTAGTGGAATATTTGGGTACTGGAGTATTGCTAGTTAGTGTAAGGAAAACATTAGGCGAACGAAAAATATTATTTATTGTAAAAAATTCTGAGAAATCAAGTGAAACTTTTTCTTATAAAATAATAAATTTCCGGGTTCTTTTCGGAACAGTAGATTGCCTGTTATGCTGTTATGGATAGGAATGCTATTATTTAACAAAGTATGGAAAGGTTCTTTTCTTCCTTTTCTTTAAGAATGTTATTTACTCGACAGAATTTGATGAGAGCCGCGCCTACATAACTTCAATAACTTTTCTAGGTACAGTGAAGGCTGTCGCATGAGGAATGTAATGGTGTGTACTGTTACGGAGGACAGATGGGGCTCGCATATGCTGTACCGCACAATACTGTAAGCTGCGACGACTGCTGCCTACGTCGCTCACTGCTGACAAATAAAACAACTATCTCTTTCTATCTGGATTGACCTTCGCCAATCAAACTCTGCCTACACCTTGATAAAGTCAGGGACTCCTATCCACCCCTAGTCTAACTATTGGCATGGCACATATATTCTGCCAATCAGGGTTGCTCTTTAAATGGGAGAATGACGTTCCGTTTAAGTCGACCAATGCGGAACTATGTAGCATCTCCGTTAGGCAATATTGTCCTCCTGTGAGAACTCTGTAACTACACAGTCGGTCCATCGAAAAATGTGTCTTCTAGGTGCTCCCACACAATGTAGCGGAATTTGCTTTTAAGTCGAACACGGGGGTCGTTATCCCTTCTCTCTGGCAAAAGCTGTCCTCTCTCTGGGTGGTCGCTCCGGCCAAAGTAGGTGTGTGTCGAGTCACCCCTCTGAAGGGACGGGCCTCCCAGCGGGCTGGTTGCCTCTTTAGAACGAAAATTCCTGTGGCCGTCATGTCGTGTACGCCAGCCTCGACTTTTTCAACCTCGGTGTGCACTTGTGATTTACTTATTAGATTTGCATATCACTTACATGAATTCATACAAAATTGACTCTAACTTATCGAGTTTGGGTTCGAATGAAGCGCCTTGATGTGCAGAATACGACTGTGAAGACGGAATAAGTAAGAAATGGACAGGAGACCTCGCCACCTTACAAGGGAAACTGGTTGAGAAGGGAGGCAGGGTTGTAGCCTATCCCTGATGTTATTGAATCTGTACATAGAGCAAGCAGTAAAGGAAACCAAAGAAAAGTTTGGAATAAGAATTAAAGTTCACGAAAAAGAAATAAAAACTTTGTGGTTTGTCGATGAGATTATAATTCCATCAGAGACAGCAAAGGACCTAAAAGAGCAGTAGAACGGAATGGACGTTTTCTTGAAAAGAGGATGTAAGACGAACATCAACAAAATCAAAACAAGAATAATGGAATGCAGTAGAATTAAATCAGGTAATGCCGGGGGAATAGCTTAGAAAACAAGGTGCTTAAAGCGATAGATGTGTTTTGTTATTTGGGCAGTAAAACAACTGATGATGGCCGACGTAGAGAGGATATAAACTGTAAACTGGCAGTGGCAAGAAAAGTATTTCCGAAGAAGAGCAATTATATTAACATTGAATATAGGTTTAAGTGTCAGGAGTCTTTTCTGAGGATATTTGTCTGGAGTGTAGCGATATATGTGAAACATGGACGATAAACAGTATAGACAAAAAGAGAACAGAAGCATTTGAAATGTACTGTTGCAAAACAATGTTGAAGATTAGATGGGTATATCACGTAATTAATAAGAGGTACTGAATAAAATTGAGGAGACAAGAAATTTGTGGCACAACCTAACCAGAAGGAGGGATCGGTTGATAGGACACATTCTGGGGCATCAAGGGATCACCAATTTAGTATTTAAGGGAAGTGTGGAGGGTAAAAATCATAGAGGGAGACCAAAGGATGCATACATTAAGCAGATTCAGAAGGATGTATGTTGCAGTAGATGAAAAGGCTCATACAGGATAGAATAATATAATGTTGCATCAAAACAGTGTTTGGACTGAAGACCACAACATCTGTCTGTCCGTTAGAGGCAGCAAACAATCTTACGACCTTGCCGTCATGAACCACCCATGCTCACCCATCCTTTGTCCATCTCATCATCGCTTATTCTGCAGTTATTGCCCTATTTCCATCTCTCTGTGGCACCTGTCGACGTGGTGGTCCCATGTCCCTCATGCCAATGATTCAACCTTTCTGAAAGTCAGAAAGACAGCAAGAAGCTGCACATGAATGTCTTCTGAGCACGCTATGCTGCAATATCCGCCTGTAAAGACTCATCCAATAGTCACATATTTAGTTGCATAGAAGATACAACTCTACTGATCAAGGAAAATGACACAGAAAATCTTGAAATAAAAGCCAGCATGGTAGTAAATAAATTTGCACAATAAGGCTGCTACAACACTTTGGTTAAATTTAAAACTAAAAACAAACATAATGAAGATATTAACATTAGCACTCATTAGTGAACAGTATAAAAATTTGCATAGATAAAATTCCTTGGAATAATAATAGCTAAAAATGTAAACTGGAATAAGCACATAGAACGAATAAGAGACGAACTCAGTTTTAAGCTAAACGTGCCCTATAAACACTGCTATCTAAAATATACAAACACGTAGAAAACGCTATAATTGATTCTATGTCTAGTTATGATACCTCCAGGAGAGATACTGATATACAGAAAAAAACAATAAGAATGATAGCCAAACTTAAGTGGAGCGAATCATGTAGGCCCGCATTTAAAGTACTTAATATACTATCGCTATCAAACATATACCTGCAAGAATTCCTATGCTGGACAAAACTCTGATTCTCAAGATATCGAGACACGACACAACTGTGATGCAGAGTAACAAAATTTATTTAATGGGCCCAGAGACAACACCAAGAAATTCTAATGAAATCCATCCTGTGCAGAACGGAAGGCTGTAGCAAAACTCCCTCCAGACTTGGGAAAGATAAATAATACAAACATCTTCCAAAGATCTCTCAAAACATTTTTGATACAAAGCTGTTCATGTAGTATAAAGATAAACTCTCTCACTCTCTTCCATACAAAATAAAATACAATCAAAGCGCCATGCCATATTTTGGTCAGACTAGACCAAGCTTCCGAATTCGATTCAAAGAACACACAAACGCATTTAGATACATAACCTAATAAATATGCCATAGCTAAATACATTCAGAACATGGGATATTCCTTTGATAACATAGAGGACAATTGAATAGTATTTCCTAAATTAAACAAAAAACACAATTCAGTGTTTCTGAAGAATTGGGAATTTTCAGTCACAATAGAAAACATGGACGGAACACACTAAATGCGAAAGCTGAGTGGCAATGAGCTTCTTTAACAGTTCTGCAGATACATTAGATGATGCAATATAACTCTTTCCACTTTCTACTTCCTGAGTGACAGTAATAAGAAAATAATACTCAAAACACTGTACAGAAACACTAAGAATTAGATTATGTGGATACTATGTCTGGAAGTTTTATATTTTTATTTTTGTCTTCACCGCCATGTATTTGCAACAGAAATATCTTTAACAAGGTATTGTAAAGAATGAAACAATGTTATAACTGTTGTATGTATCTATGGTCTATAATGTGTGTCAGTAATGAATGATCAGTGAGGCAAAGCACTATATATTTACACCATTATAATCTTTGGTTTGTTTGTGTTACGGGGCCGTGTTCTGTGAGAGAAATTAAGTTAAAAACGTATAGTTACAATGAACCGTGGGGTTCTGTGCACTGGAACATATTCCAAGTAACTCTGTCACCGTCTAAAATTTACAGTACTATTTCCATATTACGCTAATTAGTGCCTGTTACATGTTTTTGTAGGAAAATGAAACAACAAGTAACTGGCTGCATCCAGTTAGAAAAAATGTAACATAATATCACGGTTCCAGCTGAAGATGGTAGTGCAAACACTCTAAACGTGTCTTGGGATGAAATAAGAAAATTGACTCACGCAGATAATTGTTTTATTTGAACTGTTATTGTCATAAACAGTGTCAGTTCGTTACATCAGTCCAACATAGACGACACAAGATAATAAATGATTTTATGCACAATACAGTGTGAGACAAATAGAATTATAACGCTACGTACTAAAGGAGATGTAGCTGACACAAACACAAAATATATTCTTAGAAGAGAGGCATCAAGTCCAGCGACCATGGTGGCCACTCGAGTAGCATGACGTCAGAGGCCAAGGCACCGCCTGTCCAACGATGTGGCAGCGTCTTATACAGGTAACATCGTACCCAATTGTAGAAATTTGGATGGGCGCCATCATGTTGCAAGATGAAATCCTGGTTATCAGTTTCAGCAGGTTACCTTCCATTAGGATAGTGGCTGCACTCAGCGATTATTATGTGATTTATGAATTACAGAGCGCAGCAATCAGCCGTCCATTTTTCACAGATTTTATTTGGCAAATCCAGATTTCGGCTAGTGCCTAGCCATTATCAATGCACTATTTTGTAGTCTCGATGCATGTCAGTCCCCTGCTGTTTGGGCGTCAGTCAGAGTATTCAAAGGACTGTGACTGATGCCCGAACAACAGGGAACTGGCATGCACCGAGACTAGAAAATAGTGCATTGATAATGGCTAGCCACTAGCCAAAATCTGGATTTGCCAAATAAAATCTGTGAAAAAAAGGACGGCTGATTGCCACGCTCAATAATTGATATATCAGTTTGGAGTTATGGCAAGATCCGTTATTGCTAAATGTCAAGATAGGTGATACTGTATTGTATCCCTCCTTACTACCAGATTGTAATTTGCAAAAAAAAAAAAAAAAAAAAAAAAAAAAAAAAAAAAAATGCTGTTATCAAAATGTGTGCAATGTATTTGAGACAGTTTTGCCTCGAAAAGACAAGTGCGATGGCACGATGCTATAGTTGAATTCTTTTATCTTGGCGGCTCGCGCATGCCCGCCCAGACGCGGGAGACTGCTGCGTTGCCAGTTGCACACGATGCACGCGCCAAGAGAAGCAGCGCCATAGTATAGTATAGTTCGCAAGCTTACGTTTAGGGGGGGAGCGCGCAGTGTATGAAGTAAAGCCACCACGGCCGCATTAACCCTTTCGCTGCTACAGAGACGTGCTCCGCGCATTCCGTGCTGTGCGCGATTTTGTCACTGCACTGCTCGCCTGTGCTGACACATGGTGTTTCCGACTGCTTTGACACACTTATCATTCGATTCCACAAAAACTATTTGGCCCAAAAATTAGATTTTTACACATCTTCTTGACTGATACCTTCCCCCCACTTCCTTTGACTGATTAAAGTGCTTTAAAATAAAGCCAAACGCGCCCGGTGTAAATAAAACTTTTATTACAGTCGCGAAAGACGGAATATTTCTCAATATTACATACGGCACCTATGTGGTACTTACATTAAATGAGATATTGTTATACAGTAAATTTTATATGAAATTTAGGTACCTTGTCCACATTTCATTCTCAACATTGTGGCAACTAAAATCGACCATACGGAAAGTATACGCTATGGAATTTTACCTCTGCAAACTCTTCAAAATTTCGTGCAATGGTTTTCTACATTTAATGCTGCACAACAACTGGGTTGAACATCGAAACAAAATTAAGTCATTTATGGGGGGAAGGTATCAGTCAAGAAGATGCGTAAAAATCTAATTTTTGGGCCAAATAGTTTTTGTGAAATCGAATGATAAATGTGTCAAAGCAGTGGGAACACCATGTGTCTGCACAGGCGAGCAGTGCAGTGATGACAAAATCGCGCACAGCGCGGAATGCGGGGAGCACGTGACTGCAGCAGCGAAAGGTTTAATGAAGAGACAAAGCACTAGAATTTTCAAAAAAATTGCATTCAAACGAATAAAATTCGTGAAGTAAGACACTTCGATATTGTTTTTAAATAAAGAAAATATTTAGCATCGCACACGGTTTGAACTCGTTACCTCTCGTTTACTAACCCAACGCCTTAACCGTTACGCTAGCGCAGTTCGTCCTGACATGTCGCTCAATAAGGACTGTAACAGGTCATGCAAAATTCTGACAAACACTGTTGGTATGCCTATGAACTACTCGCACTTCGTTGAAGTAAAATAGGAAATAAAACAATTACCGCTGTTCTTTATTGCGAAAAAGCGGTTCGTGAAATTGATACAAACACCTTTCCTTGCTATCGCCTGAATTAGGAGTCTTATTGCTTGTTTGGTTTAATTAATTAATAGAAAATGAAGCAATTGGTATAAAGAATGGTTTTTCCAAACTTTCTATAAAACAAAGTCTGCTATCAAGACATTGCTTTTGTTCTATTACTTTATTTATGACTGAACGTTTCTAAAACTGAAGACACTGGTCCCTGCTCTGCTCTGCAGTGGAGATCTGGCAACGTCGTTCTCTGTTCATTGGCTGACTGTATTTTTTGACGTCAGATGCGCAGAACGAACCTAAACTCGGCCGCCAACATAAATGACGCGCACTTTAGTATTAGTTTAAAACAGGTGACAAAAGATATATAATTATTTGGTTAAGCCTCATCGTCCTTATTATCTTTCTTTTTCCATCACTTTTTGATGTCCTCCCGATGTAAGAGGCCCTGGTGTATAGTCTGAAAGCATTGACAGTGAAAATATATTATTGGGTTGGTGCACAAGCTCGTAGCGTTTTCCCATAAGTTTAATTAATGGAGCAGATAGACATAAAACAGACTTTAATCATCAAGAACATACTCTTGTCCACTACTTACAACAGTCAGCCAACGATGGGGTAAGTTTTCGATTCCACATCTGTAGAAATCACGTGGCGTTGAGGCGAAGATCTCGTCGAGCCACTTTCAGAGCACATTCACATCCTGAAAGGAATATCGTTGGAGATTGTCCGATAGAGAGAGGAAAAGGTGAAAAACATAAGATACCAAGATCGGGTGAGTAAGGCGGGTGCGGAATGACTCCCTAACCCAGCTCCTGCACAGTGTTTTTTGCCAGTCTAGCAGAACGTGGACGGGCGTTATCATGGAGTAGCATCACTTCACGCAGTCCTCCAGTTCTCTGTTGTTGGACTGAGTCTGCCAGACGTCTCAGTTAACAACAAATATCAGCAGTGATGCTTACACCTCGGGGAGGCAATTAGGCAATTCATAGCATACCTCACCGTCGCTCTTCCACCAGATGCATAACATTACCAACTGCGCATGCGCGCATGTCTTTGTACAGGGATTTGCTGCTTTGTTTCGGCTCAACCATTCCTTTCTTTTCCTTACGTCAACGTAAAGACACCAGAGCCAACTGATGACGAGCAAACAGAGATGCACATATGGCCATCCACTGATTATTGTGATTTTGGCGTACAGTGCACAGTACCCACACACCCGATTTTTGATCGTTCCCTACTGCCTGCAAATGTCGTATGGTGATGGAATGACCACATTTGCAAGTTCTCGAATACATTGACGTGGATCATTCTGGATAAATGCGTTTGAAACATCAAACACCAAACACCTTCCTAAACGTGGAGAGCCACTAATGTCATAGCGATTCTCCTTAACACGAGAAAACCATTTTCTTGTCGTGCTGTACCCAATGCCATTATGCCCATAAACGACGCAAATGTTTCTGGCTACCCCCGCTGCTGTCTCCTCTCTGCTTAACTCAAAACAGAAGAATATGTCAGAAATGTTCCAATTTCTCCACAACTCTGCTCACTATCTCTAAATGACAAAATGATAATATGTAAACTCAAATAGCAACAGTGAACTACAAATAAAAAATGACAATCGATGAATATGACTACATCATAAGTTTCTTATTTCAGTTCTAGCCCGCATGTGCTTTCCATCTGACTTCCTCAGCGTAATTTTGCGCCTCTTACGTGGAGCTTCATCCCATTTAGTTGTAACTGGATGCATGGTGCATCCCTTGCCACCCCAGCGTTCAGGTCTACAACGATGCCCATTCTCCATGATTTTTTACGCTATCGCACTGAAACCGCTCATAGAGGGGCTGGGATTAATTCGAGGTGCCACATCTTCCCATGCATAGCGTATGGTGGTGTTATTTTCCTATGGGACCTAACTTTAGAGGTCATCAGTCCCTAGGCTTACACACTACTTAATTTACGCTAAGGACAACACACACACCCCTGCTCAAGGGAGGTCTCGAACCTCCGACAGGAGGAGCCGTGCAAACCGTGGCAAGGCGCCTTGGACCACGCGACTAGCCGTGCCCCGCGTGACAGAGTGTATGCTGACGGCCTTCTACTTCTGGCCCGATCAAGTGCGCTACGTCAAGCGATATGGATTGGAGTCGAGAAGCCACACGAACGTAGCCAAGTCGGCAGCGATGCATATTGGAAGGAGTCTCCAGGAGGGCTGAACGGCGCCCCTCTCTCAGATCGACGAGATTAGATGTCTGGGCATTACATTTACATGAAATGTGCATCACATGGCTGCCATGAAGTATAGATGCCTACGACAGGCGATACGCACAGAAGGCTGCCACAACCTGTATCGACGCGTGGACTTCCTACAGCGTGTCCAATATCTTAACATTCACGTGGCAGCCGAGTTGATACGCAGTGCTCAGGTTCTCCCACTACCGACAGCGATAGCACGCAGACTACCGGCGACGTCTGGAGATTACCTATTTGAAGTCCGCTGCGACACCCTCACCCTCCTACACGTGCGGGCTGCAACCTTGTGTTTGAACACTGTGGCGAAACTGAGAACTTCACTACTGTAGGGGCTGAAGCCGGCGTCCATCCTGCCACCTGTTATGGTTCTGCATGTCGCTTTATTTCTTTTCCGCATCTCAGCATTCCTACTCGAATATACACTACTGGCCATTAAAATTGCTACACCAAGAAGAAATGCAGATGATAAACGGGAATTCATTGGACAAATATATTATACTAGAACTGACATTTGATTACATTTTCACGCAATTTGGGTGCATAGATCCTGAGAAATCAGTACCCAGAACAACCACCTCTGGCCATAATAACGGCCTTGATGCGCCTGGGCACTGAGTCGAACAGAGCTTGGATGGCGTGTACAGGTACTGCTGCCCATGCAGCTTCAACACGATACCACAGTTAATCAAGAGTAGTGACTGGCGTATTGCGACGAGCCAGTCAGTCCGAACAACAGGTGACCGAGACGTGTAACCAGTGGCACCCAATACCATCTCGCAGGGTGATACGCCAGTATGGTGATGACGAATACACGATTCCAATGTGAGTTCACCGCGATGTCGCCAAACACGGATGCGACCATCATGATGCTGTAAGCAGAACCTGGATTCGTCCGAAAAAATGACGTTTTTCTATTCGCGCACCCAGGTTCGTCGTTGAGTACACAATTGCAGGCGCTCCTGTCTGTGATGCAGCGTCAATGGTAACCGCAGCCATGGTCTCCGAGCTGATAGTCCATGCTGCTCCAAACGTCGTCGAACCGTTCGTGCAGACGCTTGTTGTCTTGCAAACTTCCACATCTGTTGACTCAGGGATCGAGACGTGGCTGCACGATCCGTTACAGCCATGCGGATAAGATGCCTGTCGTCTCGACTCCTAGTGATACGAGGCCGTTGGGATCCAGCACGGCGTTCCGTATTACCCTCCTGAACCCACCGATTCCATATTCTGCTAACATTCATTGGATCTCGACCAACGCGAGTAGCAATGTCGCGATGCGATAAACCGCAATCGCGATAGGCTACAATGCAACCTTTATCAAAGTCGGAAACGTGATGGTGCGCATTTCTCCTCCTTACAAGAGGACAACGTTTTACCAGGCAACGCCGGTCAACTGTTTGTGTATGAGAAATCAGTTGGAATCTTTCCTCATGTCAGCACGTTGTAGGTGTCGCCACCCGCGCCAACCTTGTGTGGATGCTCTGAAAAGCTAATCATTTGCATGTCACAGCATCTTCTTCCTGTCGGTTAAATTTCGGGTCTGTAGCACGTCATTTTCGTGGTGTAGCAATTTTAATGGCCAGTAGTGTAGTTATGAGCACTCTTAACTACCCGAGAGGCATCTATCTGTTGCTGCTGAGATTCATCTCTTGCTATGTGACTGAGTGTAAATGCCTGACCACTCTACGATCTGCGTTGTGGAGAGCAGTCCAACAGCCCTTCCTCCCTACATGGGTATGAACTGTTGTGTCGGCAGACTTGCCAACACTACGCACACTAATTGAAAGAGGCGGCCAAGATGCACGCGCTAACTCACGAAGGATGGAGTGAGGTCTGAAACAGGAGACTTAATGAATGTGATAAAGAAAATACGTATCTTTGGAATATGCTTAACTTTTAATACATCCTTGTATACATCGTTCTTGATGAGACATCTGGAGATTGTGGCGATACAAGTGACTCTTTATATACAAGCTATTTAAGGCTAATGGCGCCTTGCTAAGTCGTAGCCATTAACTTAGCTGAAGGCTATTCTAACTGTCTCTCGGCAAATGAGAGAAATGGCTTCGTCCGTATAGTCGCTAGCAACGTCGTCGTACAACTGGGGCGAGTTCTCGTACGTCTCTCGAGACCTGCCGTGTGGTGGCGCTCGGTCTACGATCACACAGTGGCGACACGCGGGTCCGACATGTACTAATGGACCGCGGCCGATTTAAGCTACCACCTAGCAAGTGTGGTGTCTGGCAGTGACACCACATGAACAACGTGGCACTATGTAGTTAACCAGAAATACGTGACATCACACAGGTTGCACGCTATTCAGCTGACGGATTTCCCCTCTGCCCACAATGCCGGATATTGACAAACACAGTTTAACGTGTGGGACAGCTTTTGATGTAGGGACTCTGGAACAGAACGTCCTCGCCTGTTACCTTCGTGCCCTGCCTGACACAATTGACCCCAGGCTTCTCTTATGCTCGGTGGATGCCCCTAATGCTCCCTCTGAAACTCTCTACAACCCCTTGTCATTTCAGTTTATCCAGGTCCCATCTTCTTAAATACCTACCTTTAATTAGTTTCGTTAGTTCTAAACTACAGTTCATAACCAATAAATTGTGGTCAGAGTCCACATCTCCCTTTGGAAATGTCTTACAATTTAAAACCAAAATCTCTAACCATAATATAATAATCAATCTGAAACCTCCCAGTGTCTCCACGTCTCCTTCATGTATACAAAATTCTTTGATTCTTAAACCAAGTGTTAGCTACGATTAAATTATGCCCTGCTCAAAATTCTACCAGGCAGCTTCCTCTTTCTCTTCATTCTCTTCATTTTCTTCTAGCGAATTGCATTCCCCAATGACAAAGTTTCATCCCCATAACTATCTGAATAATTTCTTTTACCTCATCATACATTTCTTCATTCACTTCATCTTCTGTGGTGCTAGTTGGCATATAAATTTGTAGTACTGTTGTTGGTGTGGGCGTTGGCTACAATTATGCGGACATTATTCTGTTCACAGTAGCTTATCCACTTACCTATTTTTCAATCATTATTAGGCCTACTCTGGCATTACCCCTACCTGATTTTCTATTTATAACCCTGAATTCCCCTGACCAGAAGTCCTGTTCCTCCTGCCACCGAACTTCAATAACTCCCCTTAAAGTTTCTAACCTACTGGCCTGATTAAGGGATCTCACATTCCATGCTCCGACCCGCAGAGCGACAGTTTTGTTTCTCCTGAAAACGACGTTCTCCTGAGCAGGAGATCCAAATAGGGGACTATTTTACCTCCGGAATATTTTACCTAAGAGGATGGCATCATCACTTAATCATACACTAGAGCTGTAATCCCTCGGCGAAAATTATGGCTATAGTTTTCTGTTGCTTTTAGCTGTTTGCAGTACCAGCCCAGCAAGGTTGTTTTGCTTAATGTTACGAGGCCAGATCTGTCAAGCATCCAGAAATCTAAATATGTAATATTGTCTTTCTATAACGACCAAAAGGTTTGACGAAGAGACAACACATCCCACAGCAATCACACCCATTACACACGGTGCACAAAAAAAATTT
The DNA here is from genome assembly GCF_023898315.1 of Schistocerca nitens. Classification (NCBI taxonomy): domain Eukaryota; kingdom Metazoa; phylum Arthropoda; class Insecta; order Orthoptera; family Acrididae; genus Schistocerca; species Schistocerca nitens. Next base: position 141,773,922 of record NC_064623.1, on the reverse strand, counting down.
GTCTTGTTCAGTGGTGAGTTATTCAGCCAGCGTAAAGTTATGTCTTCGAGTAACACATAAAAGTTCATTTTAAACGTTTTGATTGTTATTTGCTCTTAAAAGGATGCGTAATAAGTAGATAGATATTAGTGTCGTTGGCACTGCCAAACGGCTGAAATTATTAAAACTGAACAAGTCTCCAGCGCCTGATGGGATCTCTGTCAGATTCTTTACCCAATCTGCGGCTGAGATAGCCCCACTGTTAACTGCCTCTATCGTAGATACCTCAAACAAAGAACCGTGCCCAGCAGGTGGAACAAGGGTAGCAGAACTCATAACTACCGTCCAATAACCTTGACTTCTATTTGTTGTAGAATCTTAGATCATATTCCGAGCTCAAACATAATGAGGTATCTCAAACAAATCGACCTCCCCCATACCAACCGCCATAAACTTGGGTAGCAAGTTGCTGTTGTTGTTGTTGTTGTTGTTGTTCTGGTCTTCAGTTCAGAGACCGGTTTGATGCAGCTCTCCATGCTACTCTACCCCGTGCAAGCTTCTTCAAAATTGGTTAAAATAGTTCTAAGCACTATGGGACTTAATGGCTGAGGTCATCAGTCCCCTGGACTTAGACCTACTTAAACATAACCAACCTGAGGACATCACACACATCCATGGCCAAGGCAGGATTCGAGCCTATAACAGTAGCAGCAGCGCGGTTCCAGACTGAAGCGCCTAAAGCCGCTCGAACAGAGCGGCTGGCAAGCTTCTTCATCTCAAAGTGAGAGGTCCCATGTCCTCTTTTGCATGTCTCCTCTCATTTTCATCAATTTTATTAATGCTCTATGTCATTGCACGGTAGTAACAGACTGAATAAGGTTATTGTAATGAGAGTATTTGTACTGAGAACTCAAAAACTACTTTTCACTTGTTTCCCATGCATGTTGGTTTAGTTCCATGAATGGCCTGTGCGAGACAAGCATCGGAGGACGCGACATACAGCATTTCCGGTTGGGGGCTGCACTTCCCTGAATTCTGTGGGATTAAGCGCCTGGCGGAACGACTGACGTAGCTCGAGTTTCGCCTATTGTATGCAGGGCGAAATGACCTGTGAGACGTCTGAGTGTCGCCACAGTTTATATGTTCACCTTTCCGGCGCTTCCGGAACGAAGATTCCTGGCACCAACTGACTGCATTGTCCTCTTGATTCGGAGATCCGGCCGGTGTGGCCGTGTGGTTCTAGGCGCGTCAGTCTGGAACTGCGATACCGCTACGGTCGCAGGTTCGAATCCTGCCTCTGGCATGTGTGATGTCCTTAGGTTAGTTAGGTTTAAGTAGTTCTAGGGGACTGATGACCACAGATGTGCTCAGAGCCATTTGAACCATCTGATTGTGCGAATACTTGTGGACTGTGCCCTGCTGAATGCGAGTGTCTGGCACCGGTTGGCCGGTGGTCTAGGCAGGTTGTTTTCGTAACCGATCAAATGGCAAGTTCATTGCCGTCAGCTGAATAGCAGAGGCATGATTGGTCAACTTAAACTGAGGCTCGTTGACGTCATAAAGCCCTGCAAATTGGAGGGAACGGTCGCTATTGGCGCAAATGATGTTCTGAGACAGTGTGGGGGAGTTTTGGAATCAGCACTGAATGCTGATTCGCGGTTTTCGAGGAGCGTAGAGAGTTGAGCAATGCTGGCTTCGCTGCTTGCATCGCATCACAGAGGGGGATTCGGGATCTGATCTTCGTTGGAGTCAGACAGTCTTGTGACTTGGTCGCTCTTTTTCGGAAGAACTTAGAATTCTCGGACAGCCTTCGCGGCCAGAGGTTGACACAGAGTTGCTGCAAGGCAAAAGTCGGCGCCTACATCATCAGGATGCTGCCTACCGACGACGTGATGCAGATTTCAGTACCGGTACAGTATTTTGCGGCTCTGGCATTGTAGGACCTTATCAATTTTATACTGAACCCCTCAGCAGCACGCGACCTCGCTTTACTACAAATCCACCTTGCTTGTTTCTCCATGTGATCCCATTTGAGCCCTCACTACTAATTGCGATACTGCTATATAGTCTGGAGATTAATATTCGATTCATTAGGACCTCCAGTCATTATCGTCAATCTATTGCATCACAGAGAGTAGGAGCCCCTTGTTCTCAAGCCAACTCTTATTCTCATAATATTTCGGTATACCCTATCCTTTAACCTACTGTGTGTGTCGACAATCATGTGCATTTGTGTTCTGATATATAATAAATCTCATTGTAATATTTAATCCGCGTATCATTTCGTAGATATATGCAGAATCCCATTTCCTGTTGTTTATCATGATAAAGTTCTCTTTTTTTCTGAGTTGCTTACAATTTTCTATTAAATTATAGTGAGTGTGCACTCCTTATTTTACCAGCTAGCAGGGTCCACCATCATTTTCTTCCGTTGCCATTGTGCGCATACTTAATTAGGTAGAAGATAAGGAGGGGGTCGAGTGCATGTCTTGTTCTCATGCAAAATTCGTCTGAATTAAAGAGGTACAAACACTTCTGCATCCCGGCACCTCGCAAAAGTACTTACAGCAACCTACATCCTTCTGAATCTGCATAGTGTATTCATTCCTTGGTCTCCCTCTACGATTTATATCCTCCACGTTACCCTCCAATACTAAATTGGTGATCCCTTGATACCTCAGAACATGTCCTAGCAACCGATCCCTTCTTGTAGTCAAGTTTTGCCACAAATTTCTCTTCTCCCCAATTCTATTTAATACCTACTCATTAGTTATGTGATCTACCCATCTAATCATCAGCATTCTTCTGTAGCACCACATTGCGAAGCATAGATCAGTGAAACCCAACTCATACTTTTCTCATATGACTTCCTCAAAGTCACATTTCAAGGCAAAACAATCAATAACAAGTTAAAAACATTTTGAAACAGAAGCTATTAGCAACTAACATGAATTCCCAATTTCCACACAAGGAAGGTGGAAGTGGCTGTAGGTCTTGTTTCTGTTTCAAAGTACAGGATGGTGGTCAACTGCCGAGGTATAGCTTAACTGCTCACACGTCATGTAACCTACTTTAAAAATATATACAATTTTACTCACCACAAAACTCTGTAACTCAAGAATGAACAGTATTGTCCAAATAGCTTTGACATGTATTGCGCAGTCCTTAAATATTTAGACCTTGCAATATTTACAAACGCTACACAAAACACAACCTCATGTCTCAGGACAACAAAAACAGTAGAAAATGCTTGAAACTGGTTATGGTGGTCTCAAATATGCATTCCTCCATGTGGTTATAAAATCTGTCACTAGATTGAAACACTGTCCAGTAAAAACTCTGTGCTCCTAGGTACACAGTCCTCCAGGTATTTTCCATATTAGTAGTAGACAAACTATTTTTAATTGCTGTCTTAAATGCATTCAAATACAGCAAAACAGACACAGGTCATTTATTTTGTTGTGGAAGTAGCTATGACTTCAACTCTTTTTTTTCTTGGTAACAGTTAAAACAGAAAATAAAGCTACCATCTGTTTGTGCCGCCCATAACATCAACATGCATACTTAAACACATACGACACACAAGATTTATATAGAAAACATGAAATCTAGAAAAATAAGCCAATATGCCCTTTCAAACCACTTATAGTATAACGTTTCATAATTTTAGGTGTGCAGAAAATGAACTTATCTTTGGCAATGACACCAATATGTGTGATTTCATGCAGATGATAAGCAATGGCAAACAACTTGGGACTAGAATGATGTTATTTCTCCAAACCCCCCACCTACACTCCCCACCACCCCACGCACAAGCACACTTGCCGTAGGAAGCCCTCTGATTTGACTATTGCCAAGAAAGAGATGTGGTTTAAGGAGCAGTTGAAAATGTAGTTGGACAATAAAATACTGAGCTGCAAGTGGAAGAGCTAAATATGTGTATTTGCTTAATATCTCTCTGACTGGCCTCTTTGAAAAACATGGCTACGGCTTAGGAATGGGGGAGTGGCTTAGGAAGGTGGGAGGGGAGAGTATTGGATGGAGAGAAGGAAGGAGAAAGAAGAGGGGGGAGAGAAGGGATAAGGGGAGCTGCTACTGGGTGCTACTCACATCAATATGATAAAATGAGTAATTTGCTCTCCTACACATGTGTTCAATTTTTGGATGTGTTCTTTTCAAAGACTGTAGTTTTCTGAGTAGTAATTACTTGGATGTTTTGGTAAAGCAATTAATTATCACCGATTTAAACAAATTATTATTATCATTATTTGTTATTTTTATCGTAACATATTTGATATACTTTAAGATAATCAAACAATTTATTAATGTTATATTAAAAATTTTATATACTGTATTTCATTACTGTTACAATTAGAACTGAACACATCTGTGGCATTTTAAAACTGACGGTGACATCGAGTTATATTTTCGAGACGTAACAAACTCTCCACCCCCACTTCCACTCGCTACAGCCTTTTGACAGTCAACAGGTTGTGTACATGAAAAGAGTGGCCTGCAAACGAAGACGAGTCTTGAGAAGCTGTTGTGAATTGTGTGCAGACAGTAGCAGAACTGGGACCAGCTGCAGCCTGCCTGGAGGGCGTAGTGACAGTGCAACCTGGTGGCAGACTGGGGAACCTCGTGCTAGAGTACGCTTCTGCAGCTGCCGTGGCGCGGCGCCACCATCTTCGACTAGCTGTCCCGTTCGTCATGTGCAAGTTACTGTCCACAGTCTTCGCCAACCTCACTGCAGACCCTTTGTCTGTTCTTCTGCAGCAGCCTCCGTGCCATGGAGATAATCTTACTGAGTTAAATGTGCTGAAATACCTACAGGGACAGCCTCCACATCCACTCACTGTAGAGCAAAGGGTGAGGTGGGCACGGAGTAGGCACATGCCTGTCATTCTCAGGTAGGTAAAGAAATGTAACATAATGAACATAAATAGTCAATAAGATACATTTGAATTATGTAAGTACCAACAAAAGAAATCACTGTGAAGAGTAAAAATCATGAAATTATTGAGAATAACAGCTTATAGCGAATCTTAGCAGAAGATCCATATACACTACTTGCCATTAAAACAGAAGCACCATGAAAGTGGCTCATAACAAATAAATAATTGGCTTGGATATGCAGGTGATTTAGCATTTTAGTCATCATCACAAAGTTTAATGGAGTAACACCACCATCTACAATACACTCAAGGTGTTCGGAAATTCCCACTCAAACTTCTAGAACTAGTATAGGAGAGTGACTACTTAATATTTTGAGCAGAAACTCTTTTTCCAAAACGTACCATTCCTACGACTTTTTCAGTTCAGATGTGTAATGTGTCCACGTCTGCTGAAAGGAAGAGGAATGTCTGAGAATTGCTTGTCCTGGTGTGTATGAGGGTAGACAGTATGACATGTACTACGTCAGACGATCACCTGATGTCACTTAATATATGCCCTGTTAAACACCTGTCCATCTCCAATACAGAAAACACTGTTCGGTACACGTTTCCGGAGCACAGAGACGTGTTCCTTGAATATGGCGAAGCTCGAGATAACGGAAGAGCTGCTAGTTGGCTATATCAAGAACGTTTTCCACAATGTAGCGTGCCAGCACACAAACATTTAACCAAGATACCCAGTGGCTCTGAGAAATAGCTACCTTCACCATGAGGAGGCAGGAACCTGTTGCTCCACGGCAATGCTGCATGCCTGAATAGAACCTATCATCGAGTTCTCGAAAAACTGTGTGTGCAATGAGTGTTAGTCACAGTACCGTCAGGGACATTATGTGTGAGCAACAATTACTTCCATACCACGTACTAAGGGTACACACTAAGGTTCCAGCCGATTTTCCACAAAGTGTTCCCTATTGCACATGGTTCCTGCACCACTGCATCGACATTCCTCTGTTTCGACATCAAGTTCTGTTCACAGATGAATTTATGTTCCGTAAGGAATGTGTTTGGAATTCACAAAACAGGCGCATCCAGGCAAACAAAAACCGTTGTGCCATGTATGTTCAGGGATATCAGCTCGCCAAGCGGTTAAAGGCGCTACGGTCTGGAACCGCGCGGCCGCTACGGTCGCAGGTTCGAATCCTGCCTCGGGCATGGATGTGTGTGATGTCCTTAGGTTAGTTAGGTTTAAGTAGTTCTAAGTTCTAGGGGACTGATGACCTTAGAAGTTAAGTCCCATAGTGCTCAGAACCATTTGATATCAGCTCTGGTTTGGTAATTAATGTATGTGCAGGTATTCTAGACGATCACGTAATTGGTCCATACCTACTTCCAGTCAAGCTAACTGGTCCTGCGTACTTGATCTCCCTGCAAAACTTATGGGAGCAGTGCCACTGCATGTCCATCAGGAAATGTGGCTTCAGCAAGATGGTGCACGACCTCACTTCTGACATGCAGTTCGGAAGCATCTCAACAGGCGATATGGTGGAAGACGGAGAGGCCGAGGTGCTCCAACCATGTTGGCGCCACAATCGCCGGACTCATGTCCTGAGGCGTCGTATGAAAAGAATAATTTGTGAGGCTTCTGTAGAGACAGAGGAAGATCCGCTGGCATGAGGTCTGGCTGCTTCGCTAGAAACTGGAGAGACATCATATGGGATGAACAGTCTGTACAAGAACATGCTTTGCAGGTACATAATCCGTAACAACTCTGGTGGTCGCCACATCGAGCTGCTGTTGTAATCCACCAGCACCGTACTGAACATACAGCATGCTGGGTTCTTTTGTTTTGGAATAAAATAAATATGTAATGTTTAACTTTTAATAAAAACAAATGTGTTTATGTTTCCTTTCGAACTGTTACCCAATAATTGTACGGTATCATGCATAATACAATTGCTCAGGCAGAAGTGAATGAGTTAAACATCTGAACTGAAACCATCGTAAAACCGAAACGGTATGTTTCTGTATATGAGTTCCTATTCAAAATATTGCATACTCACTCTCCTCTACAAGTCCTAGAAGTCTGTAATGCGAATTTCCCAACACCCTATATGTACAGGAACATTAGGAAAACGATTTCCGGCTCAAAAATTTCAATTGAATGTCTGTTGTTTGTGAGAAGGTCACGTTCTACCTCCATTAAGAAGGAGAATTGTGGTGTGCGACTTGGAAGACCTTCGGTACACAGATTATTTGACTTGTCGCTCTAACGAAGTAGGCGAGTGTCAGCAATATGTCTCGTGGTCTCGTCGTGGCGTGTTTATCTTCTGCCATTAGGCCAGACGATAGAAATGCCACTTGCACGCTTAGATTAGCAGATTGACGGTGACCAACGTTAAACAGAACTTGATTAATTTTCACACACATTTATTAAAAGAATAAAAATCATAGGCATTACGTAACTTGATTCCGGATGCTGTTAATTGAAGTTCCTTTGGTATTGGTACGTTAATCTTATTCTCACATATCTCTGATACTTGACAAAGTGTCCATTCATTTATCTTCATGGCTATGTACAGGAATATGATAATCTTATTAGGTGCAGTCTGAAACTTGACAACAGACTAATGCAGACTAATGCAGACTGACTAATCGGAGGTCTGTACACACGTTATAATACCTCGAGTGTTCAGGTATCACTGCGTGAGTGTGATCCGTGAGGAGAAAAGGTTCTACGTTAGCAGCAATCTCATTGGCTGCGTTACATATTAATACGCGGATCGGCAGAAGCAGAATTCGGTCCGTCTCTAAGACAGCGCCATCTCGTAGTGCGGAGACAGACGAGCGCTGCGCCTGCGCTGTTGTGCTTAGCGGGGCGCGCTCTAGTGGGAAAGTTGTGTACACGCTGACTACGCAGAACTATGTGCACAACAAGATCGTATACAAGCACGTGTCGAAATTGGAAAGCAGCAGGAATGTGATCAGCCAAGAATGCGGTTAATCGTCCCCTAATGATGCTGTTCATCAGGGACGCACATGAGGACAGACATATTTTTCGCTCAACCGTCCTGAGTCAGGAAATAGAGATGAGATGTGTCTGTAGAGAGGCAAGTACTCACACGATGTCTAGACCACCAGGGGCTGTTGGCACGGTGGCCACTGTCTGGGCTTCCTTCGATGGGGCAGCAGAGGGAGGTGTGCTGCCCGTGGTGGCAGCAGTGAGGACACTGGGCACAAACGTGGCACCGGGCCATCTCTCCAGGCTACTCTGCTTACTAGCCACAGCACCGTGGAGGACGTGTCTGTGTGTGTGCGTGAAGGGTTTGGCGACAATGAACAATGAACAAGGCCAAATTGCAGTCATCGTTGTGACACAGTGCAGCACTTATCAGCACTTTTGATTAGTGTGATGGTGTGGGGTACCACCATAAACACAGCACTATAACGCACAACTTTATTGTGGGTTGACCTGACAGGAAGGACTGGGCCTTAAGGAATTGAACATAATTCGTAACCAGAATGAGATTTTCACTCTGCAGCGGAGTGTGCGCTAATATGAAACTTCCTGGCAGATTAAAACTGTGTGCCCGACCGAGACTCGAACTCGGGACGTTTGCCTTTCATGGGCAAGTGCTCTACCATCTGAGCTACCGAAGCACGATTCACGCCTGGTCCTCACAGATTTACTTCTGCCAGTACCTCGTCTCCCACCTTCCAAACTTTACAGAAGCTCTCCTGCGAACCTTGCAGAACTAGCGCTCCTGAAAGAAACGATACTGCGGAGTCTCAGTCGGGCACACGGTTTTAATCTGCCAGGAAGTTTCATCATTCGTAATGATTATACAGGTACACATTTATCAATATCATCACAATTTTCTTATTGCCTTACAGCTGATTGACTTAAGAATATGTTTAAGTAAAATCTTAATACGAATTTTAATCAATTAACGAAGCAATTTTTAAAACCAAAGCAAAAGAATAGCTTCCTTCATGCCCCTTCTTTTCTCTGTCTAATAAAAAAAAACAGCTAGCATAAAGTGAAATTAAACAGAAATATCAGTTGATGTAATGAAAGTAATGCATCACAAAATTTACAACAAACATGACACTTTGAATCAAATCTGTGGTGTCACCGCCAGACACCACACTTGCTAGGTGGTAGCCTTCAAATCGGCCGCGGTCCTTTAGTATACGTCGGACCCGCGTGTCGCCACTATCAGTGATTGCAAACCGAGCGCCGCCACACGGCAGATCTAGTCTAGAGACACCCTAGCACTCGCCGACTTTGCTAGCGTTGGTTCACTGTCTACATACGCTCTCATTTGCAGAGACGACAGTTTAGCATGGCCTTCAGCTACGTCATTTGCTACGAGCTAGCAAGGCGCGATATTCAGTTACTATAAGTACTATCTTCAAGAATGTCTTCTGAACAGATAATATTGTGACTCATGTACCGTCAAGAGCGACGTTCACCGTTAACGGATTAAAGTTAAGTATCAAACTAATGAAGTCCTTTTCTGAATTCTCATTCCTTGTCATGTTCCAGACCTCACCTCAGTATAGTTCTTCCCTCCTCACGCCAGCCTGCTTAAGCTAAAACGCGTGCATTTCGGCCTCCACTCATAACACGGTGTTGGCTCTTCTGCTAACACAAAAAAAATCACCAATAATAAAGGTAAATATGACAAATAAGGAAATTCTCAGGACTAGAGGTACCAGTCCGATGTCACTGGAAAATTTTCGGATTCCTTACAACATGGACAACCTCGAAGAACTTGGGGCACCCACTTTTACGACACACAGTAAAACACCCTTTAAGACACATGCATCTTAACATAAAAGGCCAGTGGAAATGCAGGATATACAAAGCATATATTAATTACAAAGCTAAAGGATTTCTTTAGCTCCCACTTAAGTTGAAGCCACATAACTACTACTTACGATAGATGGCACAAACCAACAGCCCCTTTAAAAGATGCTTAGCAGTAGACTTAAAGAACCAAACCATTTGCCCCAAAATGACAACAGCCTTTTAATCTAAAACACAAGAAATATATAAAAAATGCTGACTGGTGCCAGTTTTGCACCCTCGTGAGTTGCCAGCGTTGGCCACAGGCCTCTTGAATACTCATGTCAGGCTGCTTGCTTCCTGTGGGCCGCAGTTTGACGATCACTGTTATACAGGACGATTCAGCTACCCCTACCACTGGGTTTTATGCAGCCTGCAACGCCATCAAATACCACGTATGAGATTCCCATATTTTCTGGCTCGCTGCACACAAACTACTACTACTACAGAAAAAAATTAACAGGTCCTTTTAGTAGGAAATTTAGTGTACCTAAATTATGTAATGGGGTACGGTTTCGCTGGAGGAGACAGTTTTCGAGTAATTCAAGAAAAACGTTATTGAAGGTCAGTTTTGTACGTTTTGCTCGAATAATTCGATAACTACAGCCTCTATCAAGATGAGGCCTAGCGGGCGTCATGATGTTGCAAGGGGGGCGCGGCTGGAGTTAGCGGTATAAACCTAATATTTCTTTTTAATATCGATATTTTAATAAAAATGGATGTGCACGTATTAATGACAGATTATGGTGCTAAACGCAATCATTGGCGTCCCACTTCCCGCAATCCTATCTCAATAACCTATCCTAGAACATACAGCTTTTGAAGATCACGTTTAGAATGTCACACACAGAAACTCTCAAAATTACGAAGGCGATATGCGTTAATTCTAATATATCAGATATGCAAACAACTTACTTCTGACAACTGGAAGACAGAAAAGTCAGGTATTAACTATTCCGTACATTTGTACACATGAACTGAACGTAATCATGTTATAACTTTTAGCCGTAGTAGGCTATGTTTATCAGAGTAATAATCACTTATACTGCGTAACTGCAGAAATGCCGTTTTATTACCCCGTCAACCCGCGGATCCCCATGTGATGCGATTACAGTGACTTTAACAGACTGTATACACTTCAAATGAACTGGCGGGTTCGTTATTTGGACTCCAGGGTTATGCCCTTTGTCACCAGAAAAATGTGCACGACGTGAATGCGAAACTAGCACAAGTGTTCGTTATGGGCAGAGTACTTCACGCCGTTCTGGAAACAGTGTCGTGACTGCTAACAAAGAAACATAACCCAGCTAGGTAGAGAATGAAGTCCATTAGTGAGGCTATTTTTTTTCGAACGGTCAGTACTACAGATCTTTCATTCGGATTACTTATCTGACAAAACATTTATTTTTCTTCTGCCTTTTTGAAATACGGCATAATTTCGTTTGAAATTAGTGTACGTTCTTTGCTGCGACAATGGCTTCTTTTGGTATGAGTACAGAGATAACTGCTTGGCGCTGTGCACAGTTTCCAGCGATGTGTGAGGTGTATCCACGAAATTTCTCCCAGCAAGCGCCCTGCTCGGCCACCAGGTCGCAGACAAGACAGTGCACTGACTACCTGCGCTGCGGCTGGGCTTCCCCGTTCTTCGCCCCACTCCTCTGAGGTGCCGACAGATGACGGTAGCTTTCCTTTATTTCAGTTGGTTGCTTGCAGTTGTTGACACATCTGATGTATTGGATTTTGCTGAAATCGCGTTGAATCTTTCACAGTTGGGCCTCGGTAAAATCAGTGTTAGTGCGAAATTATACTGTTAACTTCTTGTTTTCTTTTTACTTCACCATGAGTGTCGTGAAAAACCGTAAATATAATGATGATTATATCAAATACGGTTTTGCTTCTATACAAAAAAATGGTGTTGACCAGCCGCAGTGTGTTATTTGCTATGAGGTATTGAGCAATGATTCCATGAGACCTTCTCGTCTGGAACGCCATTTGTGGGAAAAGCATGGTGCATTGAAAGAGAAGACGAAGGAATTTTTTGCTGCAAAATGTGATAATTTGAAACGAATGAAGTTGGACACTGCTGGACCCTTCGCTCAGACATCAGAAAAAGTACTGGAAGCCTCGTATGAGTTATCGCTACTTTTTTCAAGGACCAAGAAAAGTCATATTATCGGAGAGACACTAGTCAAACCCTGTTTGTTGAAAGCTGCTGATATTGTTTTTGAGTCAGAAAGCAAACGAAAACTTTCACAAATACCGCTTTCTGACAATACTGTGAAACGTCGGTTTGATGATATGGCCGAAGACATACAAAATCAATCAGTTACGGCCGTCAAACATTCGCAGGTTTTCGCAATACAGTTAGACGAGAGTACCGATATTGCGAATTGTTGCCAATTGCTAGCTTTCGTTCGCTATATAGAAAATGAAGCAATTAAAGAAGAGTTGCTGTTTTCTACAGAGTTAATGACAACTTCGAAAGCAATTCATATAATGGCAGCCGTCCCTGAATTCTTTTGTAAAAATGAGTTATCATTGCAGAAACTGATAGGCGTATGCACAGACGGCGCCCCATCAATGCTTAGATGTCGCTCAGGATTCGTGCAGACGGTCAGAAAAGAAACCCTAGTGTTACTGCTATCCACTGTGTAACACACCGTCAAGCATCAGCAGCTAAGACACTTCCAAAGGAACTCAATGATGTCTTGAAATTGTACATCAAAATCGCGAATCATATTAAAAAGAGTGCGTTAAATTCCAGGTTATTTACGACTCTTTGTGAAGACTTGGGACCAGAGTATAAAACACTTTTGTTTCATACAGAAGTACGCTGGCTCTCAAAAGGAAATATGCTAGGAAGATTATTTGAACTTCGAGATGAAGTGATGCAGTTTTTGGAAAATAACAAACAAACTTAATTGTATGTGGAATTTAGAAAGCCCGGTGTTTTTGTTGCATTGGCTTACCTGTCAGATATTTTCGAGTCTTTAAACAAATTGAATCTGAAATTACAAGGTGGAGAGTCAAACATAATTTTTCATCGGGATGCCATCAAAGAGTTTACTGATAAGTTGCAACTATGGAAACGTAAAATTTTAGCCTGCAATTATTCCTGCTTTCCCAGATTGTTTGGAATCCTGGAAGAAGCGCGATTTCAAAACGATTTTAAGGATACTGATACTAAGAGTAAAATATCGAACCATTTGCAGCACCTCATTGATGAATTCGAACGATACTTCCCTAACAGTTGTGATGATAAAATTGTGTTGCCAGACAGACTACAAGAGGAAGTCTTAGAAATTAAAAATAATTCTGCAGCGAAGTATGACTTTGAGAAGATAGATAAGCCTTTATTTTGGGTGAAACATCTCACGGTGTATCCCAGCACAGCAGAACAAGCACTGAAACTTTATTTACCATTTTCAAGCACTTATTTGTGCGAAAGAGCATTTTCAGCGGTAGTGGCGATAAAAAATAAGCTTAGAAGCAAACTCAGTATTGCCAATGATTTACGTTGCGCAGTTTCTACTATTCAGCCAAGAATTCAAAATCTTGTAAAAAATATGCAAGCTCATCCTTCACATTGATTTATTTTTTTTTCTTGCCATATGTGTGTGAAAATAATATTTTTATAATAAATACGTCACATTATAAGAGAACGTGTTATTTTCCTCCTAACTATGCTTAAATGTAGGTAATACTGTAAAATTATAAAAAACTATTTCTAAGAAACAATATAAAACAAACATAGTGAATCTGATTTAAATATAAATACTGCGTGTGATCCTTATGGAGTCTGATGTTACGTGTGGTATGTTATTTCAACTAATAATAGTATTTCTTCTGGATGAAGACACAGCGAAAGTTTATCCTAGATATGGCAAGCGAAGAGTAGTCCTAAAATCGTATACTGGTGAAGAAATGGTGTGCAGCAAGGGAATGTAATAAAGGTAAGGAAGTTGTTTTATTCATATTTTTTAAAGTTCTGTGTAGTCTGCAAAATTATTTCGTGAAACTAATTTTTTATTTTTTGTCTGGTTCTGGGAACTGGGCCTTTGTCGCCGTTCAGTAACTGTCGTCGTTGACATAAATGCCAACCTGTGCGCAATGAGAATGGGGAGCGCACTAGGCGTACAGATCAGTGATGTTCGTTAACACCGTGACTGAGCGACTATTTTTGATAATGAGTGAAAGTAATAAGCTACACTGAACTTAAAATAATGGCCCGCATCCACTAATCTGCAAGGGTCGCAAATATTTTTCCTTGTTTACCAAGGACTTTCTTTACTTTAGGAGTGGCTTATAATCACTAGACTAGACTGATGACGTAATAAATGCGGCTCGATACATTAACAGCCCACCATGTTAAATGACGTCACCATCATAAATTTTTCAATAGTTTCTTGATAATTAATAAAAATCTCTATATTTTTTTAGGGGGGGTGGCACGGAAGTTTTCTTTTCGGCAGAAGGGGGGCGTGACAAACAAAAGTTTGGGAACCTCTGCAGTAGAATGTAAAGGATCTGAACCTGACAGAATAATAGTTCGTATTAATTGACGGGAGCATTGGGGGAGAGTACACTCAAAAAAAGTTTGGAATATAGTAGATACAGTGATTTGAAACAATTTGCATCCATCATGTGCAATATGTTTCTTTAAAAACGACTTTATTTACATTCCTATGTTCGTAGTACGCAACTGCAATCCAATACAACGCCAGACGCCATAAAACCCAGACTACTTTCAGTAAATAAAGAAAAATAAGCCTCGACCTAGAACCGAACCCACGACCTCCTCCATGGCTAACTTATTTCTCTCCTGCTTACATGACAGACGCTCTATCCGACTGAGCTATTTTCTATGTTTTATTATTTTTTGTTTTTTGTTTTTAGAAGTAGCACACCCTCGGAATGGGCGACATATCTGGAAATACACAGCCAAATATTTGTGACAAGCTAGCATATGAATATTTAAACTGTCCTATTAGCATTATGCATAACCACATCCTCGGAAATCACGAAACACATCCGGAAAAAATGGCCAGATAACAGAGCATTTTGTAGGACATAACTCATAACTGGCAGAAAGGTGACGGAAAAATCCATAACAAACATTCATTCAAAAACATTTCACAATTTAAGTTATTCTGCACTGGAGACATATGATGTCTGAAAGGAAGCCATATATTTTTCAGCAAATGAAAGTAAATTCAGAGTCGGGATGGTTTTGCCGAATTAGAACAGTCTCATTTTAGAACCAACAGAAAAAGGTGCCAGGAATAATAGAAAAGAAAGAATAAGTATTCTGCTTCTAATCAATAAAACTGTCCCCCTCTTTGTAGTGCACATAAAGCAATAGATAAAAATTTTGAAAGCAGTCCTTATTTTTGTTATTCTTCTTCATGTTAAAATGTTCTTTTGCAATATAAAACATGTATGCTTCTAAGTTCGAAGTTTTGTTTGTTAACACATAAAACACAAACTGTCTCAGAAGCCATGAATAACTGTTATTCTTTACGGATGGGTAACATTTTCAGTCGGGTTGCAAAGCTTCAGTTATCGGTATGTGACTTTCTGTGGTTATGTTGACAAGTCCAGTTCCAAATTGTGATTTTATTTCCACATAAGAATACGTGAGCTACAGTTTCTACAAGCTGACATTCGTCGCAGTATGGAGATGTCTCAATTTGATGTACCATAATAGTTCCATTGTGGGTATCGTTTTGTTTATAACGCCATACCATACGGCACTGACTCTAGTTGCCGGCCGGTGTGGCCGTGCGGTTAAAGGCGCTTCAGTCTGGAAGCGCGTGACCGCTACGGTCGCAGGTTCGAATCCTGCCTCGGGCATGGATGTGTGTGATGTCCTTAGGTTAGTTAGGTTTAATTAGTTCTAAGTTCTAGGCGACTGATGACCTCAGCAGTTGAGTCGCATAGTGCTCAGAGCCATTTTTGACTCTAGTTGGTGTAATTTTACTGCACTGATATTTTTTCCAAATGTTCACCCAGTTTTCAGCAGGATATTGTACCTGAATTGGATTGCGAAGACGATTTCTGGTAATATAGTCATAGACGGTTCTAGTGTTGGTTTGTGGTGGTGGAAGTCTTGTATAGCTCTGATCGACAAAGGACTTTCGAACATAATCCAGGCTGGCACCTATACGTTCTACATTAAGGATACAGGGTACTTTTCCTCGCTCAGTATTATTTCTTTCAGGCAGTGTTTATGATGTGTATGTTTTAGAGATTTTTTGTTGATATCAGGTAATGCAGCACACTTTCTAAATACACTCCTGGAAATTGAAATAAGAACACCGTGAATTCATTGTCCCTGGAAGGGGAAACTTTATTGACACATTCATGGGGGCAGATACATCACATGATCACACTGACAGAACCACAGGCACATAGACACAGGCAACAGAGCATGCACAATGTCGGCACTAGTACAGTGTATATCCACCTTTCGCAGCAATGCAGGCTGCTATTCTCCCATGGAGACGATCGTAGAGATGCTGGATGAAGTCCTGTGGAACGGCTTGCCATGCCATTTCCACCTGGCGCCTCAGTTGGACCAGCGTTCGTGCTGGACGTGCAGACCGCGTGAGACGACGCTTCATCCAGTCCCAAACATGCTCAATGGGGGACAGATCCGGAGATCTTGCTGGCCAGGGTAGTTGACTTACACCTTCTAGAGCACGTTGGGTGGCACGGGATACATGCGGACGTGCATTGTCCTGTTGGAACAGCAAGTTCCCTTGCCGGTCTAGGAATGGTAGAACGATGGGTTCGATGACGGTTTGGATGTACCGTGCACTATTCAGTGTCCCCTCGACGATCACCAGTGGTGTACGGCCAGTGTAGGAGATCGCTCCCCACACCATGATGCCGGGTGTTGGCCCTGTGTGCCTCGGTCGTATGCAATCCTGATTGTGGCGCTCACCTGCACGGCGCCAAACACGCATACGACCATCATTGGCACCAAGGCTGAAGCGACTCTCATCGCTGAAGACGACACGTCTCCATTCGTCCCTCCATTCACGCCTGTCGCGACACCACTGGAGGCGGGCTGCACGATGTTGGGGCGTGAGCGGAAGACGGCCTAACGGTGTGCGGGACCGTAGCCCAGCTTCATGGAGACGGTTGCGAATGGTCCTCGCCGATACCCCAGGAGCAACAGTGTCCCTAATTTGCAGGGAAGTGGCGGTGCGATCCCCTACGGCACTGCGTAGGATCCTACGGTCTTGGCGTGCATCCGTGCGTCGCTGCGGTCCGGTCCCAGGTCGACGGGCACGTGCACCTTCCGCCGACCACTGGCGACAACATCGATGTACTGTGGAGACCTCACGCCCCACGTGTTGAGCAATTCGACGGTACGTCCACCCGGCCTCCCGCATGCCCACTATACGCCCTCGCTCAAAGTCCGTCAACTGCACATACGGTTCACGTCCACGCTGTCGCGGCATGCTACCAGTGTTAAAGACTGCGATGGAGCTCCGTATGCCACGGCAAACTGGCTGACACTGACGGCGGCGGTGCACAAATGCTGCGCAGCTAGCGCCATTCGACGGCCAACACCGCGGGTCCTGGTGTGTCCGCTGTGCCGTGCGTGTGATCATTGCTTGTACAGCCCTCTCGCAGTGTCCGGAGCAAGTATGGTGGGTCTGACACACCGGTGTCAATGTGTTCTTTTTTTCATTTCCAGGAGTGTACATCTGAAGTATTTTGAATATTTTTGAACCTGCTCAGGATTATTAAAAATTCCAATGAAATTAATGCAATATTTTTTTCCAAAATGCTTCCTCAAATTGAGGTATCATTTAATCCTATTTTATAACCTTGAAGGAGACCAAATTTTTACTGGATATGCATGACATGATGGCTGAGGTACTAGGCCTATTTAATTCTACCTATCATGTATATTACAAGGATAAAAAAATCATCTTACATTTTAATTTTTATAATTTTTTCCTAGAAAAATGTCATTTTTCTATAATTTAGTTGAGTCTGCAATAAAGCGTAGGTCTACTACATAAATATGGACTATTGCAAGTTACAGAAAAAATTAGAGCAATTCTTAATAAACTTTAGGAAATATTTGTACCTGAATTCTGAAAAATACGACTTGTGGGAAATTGCGAGTGAAGATATGAATCCAATTAAACTGTGCCTCAGAATATTCCAGAAGCATAGTCTTCATCCTGCAGCATTTCTTCTCCTCAAGCTTCCTCGTGGCATTCCTTTTAGCACTTCTTGCTTCTTTGGTAACTTGAAGAGCCAATCTTTAAGCTTTATGTACCTGTTGTCTGTCACACACAAGCAATTGATCTTCCATATTAGAGCCACATTTTATGCCTAAATTTCTCAGGATTTCCAATCAGTCCATCATTGAAACATATCACTGCATCTAGTACATCAACTTTTAATATATATAGTCTTACAAAAGCATTCTTGGTTTATCTTTCCCATACGCAATGGTTGAAACCTTAATTTGTATTCTGAGTGCCCCCATGAAGACATTTTAGTAAGCAAAACAGGGTCACTCAGGTGTCTAAAAATTGGTTTTACTTCATTCAGGAAGAGAATGCTTATGATGATATATTTGACCACTTTCTTTTGCTTTTTGATAATCACACCAAGAATCTGCTCCTTTATGCCAAAGTCCGTGAACATGGTGGTCATCTGTGGACAACTTATGGAAGTAGGCGGCCCATACAGCTTTTCTCATTGCTGTAACATCATTCAGATGTTCATCTAATGGCCAGTCCATAATAAATGTGGAGAAGGTCTATTTCACTTTCTGTCAATGTGCCTCGGCCAGTCTGATATTTTCCACCAGATAGCAGCTTTCCTTTCATTTCTCTTTCGTAGCTTCCTCAATCTAGCACCCATCCTCTTTTACACATGTCCAAACACACCAGTTTTGTTACTAAGGTATTACCATAATCATTGAACTCATTAATTTTGTTGAATGGTCTAGAGTCCCCATCGCCTGGGTACTTCGCATATCTAACGTTATAAACGGGCACCGATCTCTGAAATATTTTTAGAGCTCCATCACACTCGATACCTCCACTTAAGGATATCTCTTATGCGTGTTCTTTTCCTTTCTAATTCCAGTGTCTCTTCCTGACTTTGTAGTCTAGGGGCTCGTTTCGTTTGTTTAGACAATTTTTTTGAATTGTCCTTACTTGATGCTGGGTGATCAGATCGGTCGCTGAATGTTGGGTTGTTTGGGTTTGTGTACGCGTCTACTAGCATGTCACTATCTCCTGGTGACACTGTAACATAATCGGAATTGGAACCTAGTGGTACCTCTGGATGTATAACAGGCATAGTAATTTATTTTCCAGGTGTCTTGCTACCGTCTAAGGTCTGGGTATTAGTCTCTCCTGGAGAGGCCTGATCCGAACATTTTGGCAGGGTAACCGTTGAACTCTGTTTGTCAATACGCTTCGTGCAGTTGAATCCTGATTTCCCTCATTTTCTCCCTGACGTGATATGTAAGGGCCCTGCCCATTCCCATTTTCCTGTGATGGGGCTGACAAGGTCTCCGAATATGACAGTTTCTGATGATGTCGCACATCGCCCGCGGAGGTGAGAGCCTGGATTTCCCTCCGTAAAGATTTGACACGGGGACAGGCTGCCTTAAGATGATCCGTGGATCCACATACTACGCAGGTCCTTGGTTGGCCATCATAAACAACTAAGGCTTTGAAGCCTTGAACCATAATATACGACGGGATATACTTACGAAGATCAGTTCTAACATTTCGCACACCATTGTCAACAATGAAATGTTTGCTGCCCGTCAGTTTCTCAGCAGTAGCCTGCGAAACCGTTCCATAAGGCGTTAACGCTTGTTTAATGAGATCGAACTTAGTTCAAATGGTAGGTTGAATATGAGCGCAGATCGTAACTGATAGCAATTTAACTAGATTCACCATTGGAATGAAGAGAGTTCGGCACACGACCTGTTTTTGTCATAACCCGGGTACATGTTTCAACGTCTCGCACTTTAACATATACTGCATTACCGAGGAAATTATGTGCCAAACCCTGAACGTCATGATCTTGTAAACCTATCTTTTCGAACAGCCAATCGTCGGTTCAATAAACTTTCGGCCTTTCATATCCAAACGCGAATGAAAATTTCAACGTAGACTTCAGGATCTGAGCTTCCATAACAGGATGGCTGTGTCGTACTCACAAGCCACGGCGACACACGGCTGACGACGCGCGCCACTCGCAGCGACGGCCGCACGCGCCGGCGGCGGCTGGGCCAGCGCGGCTGCGCCGAGCGGACACCACTGCTGCTGTCTCCTGACGGAGATACGAACCGCACACGTGATAACAGCTTATTGATTATTGCCTATCTCTAACGTCAATTTACTGCCCGAAATATGCACAGGATGAAATTTTGTGACACAATTTTATATTGCTAGTATGTGAGGAATCGCGCCGCGAAGTCCGAGTGTGCGAATTTTTCTTCACCATATATATATATATATATATATATATATATATATATATATATATATATATGGTGTATATGGCTATGTACCTGCTATATATATGTATGTACATGCTATATCTATATATGCTATACACACACACACACACACACACACACACACACATATATATATATATATATATATATATATATATATTCCGATTTTCCGAATTTTCCTTCATATATATATATATAGTGAAGAAAAATTATATACGTATGGTGAAGAAAACTTCACACACTCGGAGTATATATATATATATATATATATATATATATATATATGTGTGTGTGTGTGTGAATTTTTCTTCGCCATACATACACTCCTGGAAATTGAAATAAGAACACCGTGAATTAATTGTCCCAGGAAGGGGAAACTTTATTGACACATTTCTGGGGTCAGATACATCACATGATCACACTGACAGAACCACAGGCACACAGACACAGGCAACAGAGCATGCACAATGTCGGCACTAGTACAGTGTATATCCACCTTTCGCAGCAATGCAGGCTGCTATTCTCCCATGGAGACGATCGCAGAGATGCTGGATGTAGTCCTGTGGAACGGCTTGCCATGCCATTTCCACCTGGCGCCTCAGTTGGACCAGCGTTCGTGCTGGACGTGCAGACCGCGTGAGACGACGCTTCATCCAGTTCCAAACATGCTCAATGGGGGACAGATCCGGAGATCTTGCTGGCCAGGGTAGTTGACTTACACCTTCTAGAGCACGTTGGGTGGCACGGGATACATGCGGACGTGCATTGTACTGTTGGAACAGCAAGTTCCCTTGCCGGTCTAGGAATGGTAGAACGATGGGTTCGATGACGGTTTGGATGTACCGTGCACTATTCAGTGTCCCCTCGACGATCACCAGTGGTGTACGGCCAGTGTAGGAGATCGCTCCCCACACCATGATGCCGGGTGTTGGCCCTGTGTGCCTCGGTCGTATGCAGTCCTGATTGTGGCGCTCACCTGCACGGCGCCAAACACGCATACGACCATCATTGGCACCAAGGCAGAAGCGACTCTCATCGCTGAAGACGACACGTCTCCATTCGTCCTTCCATTCACGCCTGTCGCGACACCACTGGAGGCGGGCTGCACGATGTTGGGGCGTGAGCGGAAGACGGCCTAACGGTGTGCGGGACCGTAGCCCAGCTTCATGGAGACGGTTGCGAATGGTCCTCGCCGATAGCCCAGGAGCAACAGTGTCCCTAATTTGCAGGGAAGTGGCGGTGCGGTCCCCTACGGCACTGCGTAGGATCCTACGGTCTTTGCGTGCATCCGTGCGTCGCTGTGGTCCGGTCCCAGGTCGACGGGTACGTGCACCTTCCGCCGACCACTGGCGACAACATCGATGTACTGTGGAGACCTCACGCCCCACGTGTTGAGCAATTCGGCGGTACGTCCACCCGGCCTCCCGCATGCCCACTATACGCCCTCGCTCAAAGTCCGTCAACTGCACATACGGTTCACGTCCACGCTGTCGCGGCATGCTACCAGTGTTAAAGACTGCGATGGAGCTCCGTATGCCACGGCAAACTGGCTGACACTGACGGCGGCGGTGCACAAATACTGCGCAGCTAGCGCCATTCGACGGCCAACACCGCGGTTCCTGGTGTGTCCGCTGTGCCGTGCGTGTGATCATTGCTTGTACAACCCTCTCGCAGTGTCCGGAGCAAGTATGGTGGGTCTGACACACCGGTGTCAATGTGTTCTTTTTTCCATTTCCAGGAGTTTATATAATTTTTCTGCAGCATATATATATATATATATATATATATATATATATATATATATATGGTGAAGGAAATTTCGGAAACTCGGAATATATACTTCCATGAATTTTTGTATGGTTTGTATTAAACAATTACACTAGCCCCTCTCCTCACGCTCGGTCTGTGGAATCGGTAACGTTACGTGACTCACCCTTTATATATATATATATATATATATATATATATATATATATATATATATATATATATATATATATAACGTGTGGGTGGGGTGCAAATAAAAGTAGCCGATGTAAGGATAAAAGAAGTGCAATGAAATTACAGAAACGAGGAGCTCAAATGGACTTACCATTTATTTACAATGAAAAATAAATTTATAGAATACGTTGAAAGTGACCCCTTACACCGTCAATAGACAACTGTGTAAGTATATTCAGATACACTCGGGGTAAAGTTCGGATATGGATGGCGTCAACTTCACGGCTAATGCTGTCTTTCAGTTCTTGTTTCATAGACCTTGCTTGCTCTTGAAGTGTCCCTACAGGAAAAAAATCACATGTTGTTAGATCAGGCGAACATGGTGGCCATAAATATTTGTTGACAGTTGGTTTCTCAGTGAAGACATCATGGACTCATTCCAAAGATATCTTGCCGCATCTTGGTGGAAGAAGCAGTATTGTCTTTCATATTCAGTGAGTTGAGCACGAAATACATCACAAATTTGCATATATGCAACTGTGTTGATGGTGGTGTCAAAAAATATCGGTCCAATGAGGCCCGTACCTGTTACACCGCAGCGGGCGTCGATTTTTTTTTTTTTTTGTCATGGATTGGTTGCTGACACACGATGTCAGAGTTCCCCGTTGCCTAATGCCTCGTGCTCTGCGAGTTCAGATGACTAGAAAAATGAAACCATGCTTCATCATACATGATCCAATGAAAAGGGTCTAACAAAGTACTGTTGATGTTGCTCAAAAGCCACGTGCAGTAATCTATGCGTTTCTGACTGCCATCGCCCAATAATTGCTGCACAGCCGCACACGATATGGCTTCAGATTAATGTCTGCTGGCAACTCCTAATACTTACATGCACCTGATGGGCCAGTTTACGTTTAAACTTCCTTAGGCTCTGAATAATTCTTCAGCCAATGTCTGCAATAACTTCTGGTGTCCGAACTGAAGGAGTTCTTTGTCGTTCAACATTTTGCTGTGATCCGTAGGTGCGGCAGTTTTCATACAGAATTCGTATTGCTCCCTTTGCTGATAGTCCTCTGTCCGGACACTTGATCCCGAAAATTTCACGAGTTTCTGTAATCGAACCTGTTTTCACACATGCTCCCAAATTTTAATTCTTTCTTCTATCGAGATTGTCATTTTGCAGAATGCAAAGAGAACCGTCTAACTTCACTGATGAAATAAACTGAACTGCTGACAGAAGAATGCTAACAATCGATTTTTGCATAACACTGTCTCTTGTTGTTGTTGTTTATTTCAGATCTCGATATTTTATTGGCTTTCAAAGGGGAGGCGGGCTATTTTTAACTGCACCACCCTGTATATGATTAAATTCCTCAAATGCTGTGTACGGCTCTGTACCTGCTATACGAAAACAACTGCAGAGCAAAAAGTACTTTATTGAGATATCTGAATACCTGAATGGGTACCTAATATTGAAACAGTTTAGGTCTAAAAGTAGCCTAATATTCCAGATAGTGAAGATGAACTAAGGGTTTCAATTTGTTTGCTTAAGCCTTTAAACCAAGAACAGCGAAGGGCGAAAATGTTACATTATTACTAAAGTACCATAAATTTTACTACAATTTTATCAAAAAGAAGTCATAATCCATATTTTATGTAGTAGTTAATTACGTGGGTTGCCCAGAAAGTAAAGCATGGCATTTTTTTTTCTCAGCCGAAAACAATGCAACGAATGCGAAACGTTACATATGTGTTATCCTGAGTGAGCGTGCCAAGTTTCCGTCATTTCCGACAGACAGCGTAGCAGCAGGGCATTTCAAAATGGCGTCTGTAGCTGATGTACAGGGTGTTTCAAAAATGACCGGTATATTTGAAACGGCAATAAAAACTAAACGAGCAGCGATAGAAAAACACCGTTTGTTGCAATATGCTTAGGACAACAGTACATTTTCAGGCAGACAAACTTTCGAAATTACAGTAGTTACAATTTTCAACAACAGATGGCGCTGCGGTCTGGGAAACTCTATAGTACGATATTTTCCACATATCCACCATGCGTAGCAATAATATGGCGTAGTCTCTGAATGAAATTACCCGAAACCTTTGACAACGTGTCTGGCGGAATGGCTTCACATGCAGATGAGATGTACTGCTTCAGCTGTTCAATTGTTTCTGGATTCTGGCGGTACACCTGGTCTTTCAAGTGTCCCCACAGAAAGAATTCACAGGGGTTCATGTCTGGCGAATAGGGAGGCCAATCCACGCCGCCTCCTGTATGTTTCGGATAGCCCAAAGCAATCACACGATCATCGAAATATTCATTCAGGAAATTAAAGACGTCGGCCGTGCGATGTGGCCGGGCACCATCTTGCATAAACCACGAGGTGTTCGCAGTGTCGTCTAAGGCAGTTTGTACCGCCACAAATTCACGAAGAATGTCCAGATAGCGTGATGCAGTAATCGTTTCGGATCTGAAAAATGGGCCAATGATTCCTTTGGAAGAAATGGCGGCCCAGACCAGTACTTTTTGAGGATGCAGGGACGATGGGACTGCAACATAGGGCTTTTCGGTTCCCCATATGCGCCAGTTCTGTTTATTGACGAAGCCGTCCAGGTAAAAATAAGCTTCGTCAGTAAACCAAATGCTGCCCACATGCATATCGCCGTCATCAATCCTGTGCACTATATCGTTAGCGAATGTCTCTCGTGCAGCAATGGTAGCGGCGCTGAGGGGTTGCCGTGTTTGAATTTTGTATGGATAGAGGTGTAAACTCTGGCGCATGAGACGATACGTGGACGTTGGCGTCATTTGGACCGCAGCTGCAACACGGCGAACGGAAACCCGAGGCCGCTGTTGGATCACCTGCTGCATTAGCTGCGCGTTGCCCTCTGTGGTTGCCGTACGCGGTCGCCCTACCTTTCCAGCACGTTCATCCGTCACGTTCCCAGTCCGTTGAAATTTTTCAAACAGATCCTTTATTGTATCGCTTTTCGGTCCTTTGGTTACATTAAACCTCCGTTGAAAACTTCGTCTTGTTGCAACAACACTGTGTTCTAGGCGGTGGAATTCCAACACCAGAAAAATCCTCTGTTCTAAGGAATAAACCATGTTGTCTACAGCACACTTGCACGTTGTGAACAGCACACGCTTACAGCAGAAAGACGACGTACAGAATGGCGCGCCCACAGACTGCGTTGTCTTCTATATCTTTCACATCACTTGAAGCGCCATCTGTTGTTGAAAATTGTAACTACCGTAATTTCGAAAGTTTGTCCGCCTGAACATGTACTGTTGTCCCAAGCATATTGCAACAAACGGTGTATTTCTATCGCTGCTCGTTTAGTTTTTATTGCCGTTTCAAATATACCGGTCATTTTTTAAACACCCTGTAGGTTAGAAACAAGGTGCCGTCATTGAATTTCTCACTGTAGAGAAAGAAACTTTGGGGAACATTCATAAAGGCTTGTGGGAAGTCTATGGAGAATCTGCTGTCGACAGAAGTACAGTAAGTCGCCGGGCTCGGAGGGTGAGTGAGGTCATCAGAATGCGGCTCGACGAAGCTCCACGATTTGCAGCGGTCTGGGAAACCATCCACGGCTGTCACACCTGACATATTGCAGCGAGCTGATATTGTCATTCGCGACGACAGACACTTTAAAGGATGCCATTTGCGGAGGACATTTTGAGGACGATGAGGAGGTGATACGCACAGTGAAGCACCGGCTCCGCCACCAGGGCAAGGACTGGTACCGACAGGGCATACAAGCCCTTGTTTCGCGCTGGAGGAAGACCATAGAACGGGATGGAGATTACGTGGAAAAATAGGGTGTGTAGATAATTCTTTCGTGTGTGTAATTCTCATTATGTCCAATAAAGAATTGTTGAAGAAAAAAAAGAGGTACATTACTGTCTGGGCAGCCCTCATACAATTATAAGGTCTCCAATGGGATTCTTACACACAAAGTACAAACTGCCCTGTTTACAACCTGAACTGACAATAGCAGGTGAGCAAAACAATGGTTCAAATGCCTCCGAGCACTATGGGACTTAACTTCTGAGGTCATAAGTCCCCTAGAACTTAGAACTACTTAAACCTAACTAACCTAAGGACATCACACACATCCATGCCCGAGGCAGGATTCGAACCTGCGACCGTAGCGACCGCGCGGTTCCAGACTGTAGCGCCTAGTACCGCTCGGCCACTTCGGCCGGCTGTGTATTGGAATCCTGAATAAAACCAGCCTGCTTTCCGAAAAAGATGTGTTGCATTACTTATTGAACGCCCCTGGTATTATATAATGTAATCTACAGAAAATTTGTTTCATAAACTTTCGTCATATGTGTCTCAGAGAATAGGCTGCACGTAATTAGTATTAAACATAGATAATGTGTATTAGATTTCAGTAAAAATCAGAAAAAAATGTTGAGAGTGGTAGAATTAAAGCGGCTTTACCCTACTTTTAAAATATGGAGAGGAATTTTTCAAGGACGATCGTGATACGTGATACTTCCTGCCACATTAACATCCCACTGTGACAAAATGAGAGAAATTAGACATCACACACATCAAAAAAAGTTTTGCGTCACCCTGATTCCCAGAACTCTTGAAGATAGACGTTGACTGGGGTTACTGTATCGCAGAAACAGTCCCTTTGACTGTTCAGAGATGTCACTAAACTCGCCCAAACACGTAAACAACCGTGCATGAGCAGCGCCTATTAGACCGAAGGGGTCAGACAGCCGATTAGTTCCAGTCATTCCACCAGGTAGGAGGTACACGGCTCGTGTTGTCTGTAGTTCAACCGTGCCTAGACGGTCAATACCGCGCTGCGATCGCGTCCACATTGTAACTTTGTGCCAGGAAGGGCTATCAACAAGTGAAGTGTCCAGGCGTCTCGGAGTGAACCAAAGCGATGTTGTTCGGACGTGGAGGAGATACAGAGGGACAAGAACTGTCGATGACATGGCTCGCTCAGGCCGCCCAAGTGCTATAACTGCAGTTGATGATCGCTACCTACGGATTATGGCTCGGAGGAACCCCGGCAGCAACGCCACCATGTTGGATAATGCTTTTCGTGCAGCCACAGGACGTCGTGTTACGGCTCTAACTGTGCTCACTAGGCTACATGGTGCGCAACTTCACTCCAACGTCCATCTTTGCAACCACCAGACCATGCAGCACAGTACAGATGGGCCCAACAACATACCGAATGGACCGCTCAGGACTGGCATCACGTTCTCTTCATCCATGAGTGTCGTATATGCCTTCAACTAGACAATCGTCGGAGACGTGTTTGGAGGCAATGTGGTCAGCCTGAACGCCTATAACACACTGTCCAGTGAGTGCAGCAAGGTGGAGGTTCCCTGCTGTTTTGGGGTGGCATTATGTGGGGCCGACGTACGCCGCTGGTGATCATGGAAGGCGCCGTAACGGCTGTACGTGAATGCCATCCTACGACCGATAGTGCAACCATATCAGCAGCACATTGGCGAGGCATTCGTCTTCGTGGACGACAATTCACGCCTCCATAGTGCACATCTTGTGTATGACTTCCTTCAGGGTGACGACATCGCTCGACTAGAGTGGCCAGCATGTTCTCCAGACATAAACCCTATCGAACATGCGTGAGATTGATTGAAAAAGGGCTGTTTATGGACGACGTGACCCACCAACCACTCTGAGGGGTGTGCGCCGAATCGCCGTTGAGGAGTGGGACAATCTGGACCAACAGCGCCTTGATGAACCTGTGGATAGTATGCTACAAAAAATACAGGCATGCAAGAATGCAAGAGGACGTGCTACTGGGTATTACAGGTACCGGTGTGTACAGCAATCTGGACCACCGCCTCTGAAGGTCTCGCTGTATGGTGGTACAACATACAATTTGTGGTATTCATAATAAAAAAGGCGGAAATGATGTTTATGGTGATCTCTTTTCCAATTTTCTGTACAGGTTCCGGAACTCTCGCAACCGAGTTGATGCAAAACTTTTTTTGATGTGTGTGTATATAGGCTGTGCTGTCTGGTGTATGTTAACCGGGGACTTAGAGAGGCTCCGTTCCCGCCGCAGCTGCAGTGGTCCACTTCACCCCTCCGCCGCCCCACATCGAACCCAGGGTTATTGTGCTGTTCGGCCCCCAGTGGACCCCCCTACCCCCCATGGAACGTCTCACACCAGACGAGTGTAACCCCTATGTTTGCGTGGTAGAGTAACGGTGGTGTACGCGTACGTGGAGAACTTGTTTGCGCAGCACGCCGACATAGTGTAACTGAGGCGGAATAAGGGGAACTACCCCGCATTCGCCGAGGCAGATGGAAAACCGCCTAAAAACCATCCACAGACTGGCCGGTTCACCACACCTCGACTCAAGTCCGCCGGGCGGATTCGTGCCGGGGACCATGCGCTCCTTCCAGCCCAGAAATCCGTGCGTTAGACCGCACGGCCAACCGGGCGGGCTTAGGCTGTGTTCCTTTCACGAACCGTTTGTGAAGTCAACAGGAAAAGGGATAACTGAAAGTAGTACATGAAGTGTCCATTCACCGTAAGGCGACTTTTGGAGTATAGACGTAGATGACGCAGATGTAGGAGACTCTCCGCAGCCATTGAATAGATTGAGCTGAACAACACAGAAATTCTCTGCTCAACATGACAATACACTGAGGTGGCAAAAGTCGTGGGATGCCTTCTAACACTGTGTCGGACCTCCTTTTGCCCAGCGTAAGAGAAGAAACTCGACGTGGCACGGGCTCAACAAGTATGCAGAAGTTCCCTGCAGAAGTATTGAGCCCCGCTGCCTCTATAGCTGTCCTTAATTGCGAAATTGTTGCCGGTGCAGGATTTTCTGCACGAACTGACCTCTCGATTACCTCCCATTAATGTTCCATGGGATTCAAGTTCGCTCGAATTAATCACCTGAGTAAATGCACTGCAGTTTCGACAATGCACTGCAATTTTGTACCTTCTGTACGCAATACTACCACCATCTGTTTGTGTATACCACTAGCCTACGACTTTTACCACCTCTGTGTATATTCCACAGTGGAAATGGTCGACTTGTATTTAAATCGTGTTACATCTACATCTATATCTACATGATTACTCTGCAATTCACATTTAAGTGCTTGGCAGAGAGTTCGTCGAACCACAATCATACTATCTCTCTACCATTCCACTCCCGAACAGCGCGCGGGAAAAACGGACACCTAAACCTTTCTGTTCGAGCTCTGATTTCTCTCATTTTATTTTGATGATCATTCCTACCTATGTAGGTTGGGCTCAACAAAATATTTTAGCATTCGGAAGAGAAAGTTGGTGACTGAAATTTCGTAAATAGATCTCGCCGCGACGAAAAACGTCTTTGCTTTAATGACTTCCATCCCAACTCGCGTATCATATCTGCCACACTCTTTCCCCTATTACGTGATAATACAAAACGAGCTGCCCCTTTTTTGCACCCTTTCGATGTCCTCCGTCAATCCCACCTGGTAAGGATCCCACACCGCGCAGCAATATTCTAACAGAGGACGAACGAGTGTAGTGTAAGCTGTGTCTTTAGTAGACTTCTTGCATCTTCTGAGTGTCCTGCCAATGAAACGCAACCTTTGGCTCGCCTTCCCCACAATATTATCTATGTGGTCTTTCCAACTGAAGGTGTTCGTAATTTTAACACCCAGTTACTTAGTTGAATTGACAGCCTTGAGAATTGTACTATTTATCGAGTAATCGAATTCCAATGGATTTCTTTTTGAACTCATGTGGATCACCTCACACTTTTCGTTATTTAGCGTCAACTGCCACCTGCCACACCATACAGCAATTTTTTCTAAATCGCTTTGCAACTGATACTGGTCTTCGGATGACCTTACTAGACGGTAAATTACAGCATCATCTGCGAACAACCTAAGAGAACTGCTCAGATTGTCACCCAGGTCATTTATATAGATCAGGAACAGCAGAGGTCCCAGGACGCTTCCCTGGGGAACACCTGATATCACTTCAGTTTTACTCGATGATTTGCCGTCTATTACTACGAACTGCGACCTTCCTGACAAGAAATCACGAATCCAGTCGCACAACTGAGACGATACCCCATAAGCCCGCAGCTTGATTAGAAGTCGCTTGTGAGGAACGATGTCAAAAGCTTTCCGGAAATCTAGAAATACGGAATCAACTTGAGATCCCCTGTCGATAGCGGCCATTAGTTCGTGCGAATAAAGAGCTACCTGCGTTGCACAAGAACGATGTTTTCTGAAACCATGCTGAATACGTATCAATAGATCGGTCCCTTCGAGGTGATTCATAATGTTTGAATACAGTTCATGCTCCAAAACCCTACTGCAAACCGACGTCAATGATATAGGTCCGAAAAATGACCGAATAATCAACTGGTGGCCTAATGAGGTTTGTTACATTGCTATGTCAGTCAGGAACCATTTGTTTAACTTGTGGTATTCTGAGGTGAAACCAATTAAATTAAAATTACTGTTCAATTCAAAATCAGTAAAGCTGCACTTATATACTCGCTCTGAACTTTTACTTGCATGCCAAAAGTTGCACCCGTAACCTTGAATACGGTTCCGACGAGTACATAGTTACTCGTGCGCATCAGCTGCCAATTCCAAATACTGCAAGGGCTGCGGTTCTCGACCAATCAGGAGAAAGCACATTTATGATAGGCTCACGCACACATCGTACTAATTAATGGCGAGTTACAAATCCGATCACTTGGGAAAATTATTTCTTAATTACGTGAGGAATCAGAATCTGCGAAACTTGAGTAACGTACTAAATGAATGGCAGCATATATAAGTACTTTTGCAAATATTAGGCCTGCTGAAAGGTAATGCCTCCAAAATTTTTGTGGGAAACTCTCAGCTTTTCGAATAAAACAAACGTTATTAACGTTCTGCATCTTTATTCTTCAGGTCCACATATTTATTTATCAACATAGCTACTCTTTCTACAAATACATTTGTCCCAACAAAAGACCAGTTTGTTGATACCGTCACTGTAGAATGTTTGACTTTCTTGACGGAGCCACAACCTTACCTGTGCTTTCACCGCTTCATCACTGTCAAAGTGAAGCCCTCGAAGGTGTTCTTTAAGTTTTGGAAACACATGAAAATCGAATGAGGCCAAGTCGGGACTGATCGATGACAGTGAACCGGATTGCTGCAGATGTTGCAGCACTCATGTGTGGTCTGGCGTTGTCTTGCTGAAGGACAGGGTGCCCATTTGTGGACGAACTCCATCATACTCCCCATTACTTTTACCTTGCCATTTACGACCGTCATATCGACTTAACTAACACACTAAAATACCTCGAACTAACACCTGATCGCTAACATGGAAGCCTCAACTACTAACCATTCAACAGAAAGCCCACAATAGACTAGAATTACTAAAACCGCGATGCGGCCGAACGTTGAGATTGCACCCTCCCACAATCTTCCACACCTATAAAGCCCTACTCCGACCCACTCTCTGTTATGACAATGTGGGGTTGGCTTCCGCTCTTTCCTCCTCTTATCACGCCCAACAAACCCTGGAGCGCCAAGCTCTCCGCCCAGTCTTTCGGATATGCTTATCAAATTCCCCAGCCCACTCTTCCGAAACCTGGTAGTCAAGGGAAGGCAGGATTCGGTTAAGATTGTGGACGGGGCCGTAAGCAGTTACTATTGGTTGCCTTTTACAGTTAGACACGATTTAAACCAGTTATACCAGATTCAACAATAAATAACAATACCACACGTTATTAATGAAGGAATAAACACTTTGTAAATAATAGTGTTTTCAGTGAGTTACAATTTAGCAAATCACCATTAAATACCCCTCCCCCCCCCCCCCCCCCCATGAACATAGACCTTGCCGTTGGTGGGGAGGCTTGCGTCCCTCAACGATACAGATAGCCGTACCGTAGGTGCAACCACAACGGGGGGGTATCGGTTGAGAGGCCAGACAAACGTGTGGTTGCTGAAGAGGGGCAGCAGCCTTTTCAGTAGTTGCAGGGGCATTCTACGGATCGGAGCGTGGAATGTCAGATCCCTTAATCGGGCAGGTAGGTTAGAAAATTTAAAAAAGGAAATGGATAGGTTAAAGTTAGATATAGTGGGAATTAGTGAAGTGCGGTGGCAGGAGGAACAAGACTTTTGGTCAGGTCAATACAGGGGTATAAATACAAAATCAAATAGGGGTAATGCAGGAGTAGGTTTAATAATGAATAAAAAGATAGGAGTGCGGGTAAGCTACTACAAACAGCCGAGTGAACGCATTATTGTGGCCAAGATAGACACGAAGCCCATGCCTACTACCGTGGTACAAGTTTATATGCCAACTAGCTCTGCAGGTGATGAAGAAGTTGATGAAATGTATGATGAGATAAAAGAAATTATTCAGGTAGTGAAGGGAGACGAAAATTTAATAGCCATGGGTGACTCGAATTCGACAGTAGGAAAAGGAAGAGAAGGAAACGTAGCAGGTGAATATGGATTGTGGCTAAGAAATGCAAGAGGAAGCCGCTTGGTAGAATTTTGCACAGAGCATAACTTAATCATAGCTAACACTTGGTTCAAGAATCATGAAAGAAGGTTGTATACATGGAAGAACCCTGGAGATACTAGAAGGTATCAGATAGATTATATCATGGTAAGACAGAGATTAAGGAACCAGGTTTTAAATTGTAAGACATTTCCAGGGGCAGATGTGGACTCTGACCACAACCTATTGGTTATGAACTGTAGATTAACACTGAAGAAACTGCAAAAAGGTGGAAATTTAAGGAGATGGGATCTGGATAAACTGAAAGAACCAGAGGTTGTACAGAGTTTCAGGGAGAGCATAAGGGAACAATTGACAGGAATGGGGGAAAGAAGTACAGTAGAAGAAGAATGGGTAGCTCTGAGGGATGAAGTAGTGAAGGCAGCAGAGGATCATGTAGGTAAAAAGATGAGGGCTAGTAGAACTCCTTGGGTAACAGAAGACATACTGAATTTAGTTGATAAAAGGAGAAAATATAAAAATGCAGTAAATGAAGCAGGCAAAAAGGAATACAGACGTCTGAAAAATGAGATCGACAGGAAGTGAAAAATGGCTAAGCAGGGATGGCTAGAGGACAAATGCAAGGATGTAGAGGCTTATCTCACGAGGGTTAAGATAGATTCTGCCTACAGGAAAATTAAAGAGACGTTTGGAGAAAAGAGAGCCACTTGTATGAATATCAAGAGCTCAGATGGAAAACCAGTTCTAAGCAAAGAAGGGAAAGCAGAAAGGTGGAAGGAGTATATAGAGGGTCTATACAGGGGCGATGTTCTTGAGGACAATATTATGGAAATGGAAGAGGAGGTAGATGAAGATGAAATGGGAGATATGATACAGCGTGAAGGGTTTGACAGGGCACTGAAAGACGTGAGTCGAAATAAGGCCCCGGGAGTAGACAACATTCCATTAGAACTACTGACAGCCTTGGGAGAGCCAGTCCTGACAAAACTCTACCATCTGGTGAGCAAGATGTATAAGACAGGCGAAATACCCTCAGACTTCAAGAAGAATATAATAATGCCAATCCCAAAGAAAGCAGGTGTTGACAGATGTGAAAATTACCGAACTATCAGTTTAATAAGTCACAGTTGCAAAATACTAACACGAATTCTTTACAGACGAATGGAAAAACTGGTAGAAGCCGACCTCGTGGAAGATCAGTTTGGATTCCGTAGAAATGTTGGAACACGTGAGGCAATACTGACCCTACGACTTATCTTAGAAGAAAGATTAAGGATAGGCAAACCTACATTTCTAGCATTGGTAGACTTAGAGAAAGCTTTTGACAATGTTGACTGGACTACTCTCTTTCAAATTCTGAAGGTGGCAGGGGTACAACACAGGGAGTGAAAGGCTATTTACAATTAGTACAGAAAGCAGATGGCAGTTATAAGAGTCGAGGGGCATGAAAGGGAAGCAGTGGTAGGGAAGGGAGTGAGACAGGGTTGTAGCCTCTCCCCGATGCTATTCAATCTGTATATTGAGCAAGCAGTAAAGGAAACAAAAGAAAAATTCGGAGTAGGTATTAAAATCCATGGAGAAGAAATAAAAACTTTGAGGTTCGCCGATGACATTGTAATTCTGTCAGAGACAGCAAAGGACTTGGAAGAGCAGATGAACGGAATGGACAGTGTCTTGTAAGGAGGAATAAGATGAACATCAACAAAAGCAAAACGAGGATAATGGAATGCAGTCGAATTAAGTCGGGTGATGCTGAGGGAATTAGATTAGGAAATGAGACACTTAAAGTAGTAAACGAGTTTTGCTATTTGGGAAGCAAAATAACAGATGATGGTCAAAGCAGAGAGGATATAAAATGTAGACTGGTAATGGCAAGGAACGTGTTTCTGAAGAAGAGAAATTTGTTAACATCGAGTATAGATTTAAGTGTCAGGATGTAGTTTCTGAAAGTATTTGTATGGAAGTGAAACATGGACAATAAATAGTTTAGACAAGAAGAGAATAGAAGCTTTCGAAATGTGGTGCTACAGAAGAATGTTGAAGATTAGATGGGTAGATCACATAACTAATGAGGAGTTATGGAATAGAATTGGGGAGAAGAGGAGTTTGTGGCACAACTTGACCAGAAGAAGGGGTCGGTTGGTAGGACATCTTCTGAGGCATCAAGGGATCACTAATTTAGTACTGGAGGGCAGCTTGGAGGGTAAAATCGTAGAGGGAGACGAAGAGATGAATACACTAAGCAGATTCAGAAGGATGTAGGATGCAGTAGGTACTGGGAGATGAAGAAGCTTGAACAGGATGGAGTAGAATGGAGAGCTGCATCAAACCAGTCTCAGGACTGAAGACCACAACAACAACAACAACAACAACCATTAAATACAGATATAGCAGATAATGTTTTAAAAGCAAACCACTGTGATCTGGGCAGAAGGTCTTACACGCCAGGAATGGCAATAAATTACGAATTGTTTAAAACTCGCTGCATCTTACAAATTAGGTATTGAAATATTAAAGGCAAGTCCCCACAAACATAGCAGAAAGCATTAGACGCTAGGAATGGCAGTAAATAAGGTTTTAAGGCTCACTACTGAAATACAAATAGCAATTATTATTGTTAGGCAAGTGACCACAATCAGAGCTGAAGGCCTTACACGCCAGGACCGGCAATAATATAAAAAATTAAGAAACCTGCTGTAAAACAGCAAATATAATAGAAAAGGTTAATTAAAAAAACAAACAACTCATCACCAAATGTGAACACTAAACTGCTAGATTTATTCCAGAAGCCGACCAGACCTATTAACTAGGCAAATATACCCTTTAATGTAGGCATTAAGGGGGATAGGACGTCAAACGGGCCGACTTCGAAGAGGAGAGGCACCACATGACATTTTAGTGTCTACTGTCTATACTTTTACAAATAAATTCATAAAACTTTGTCAGCATGACCAGGAAGGATTGAGGACTCACACTCATAGCAGTGGAAGTTCAAAACCGTAGCGAAATACCTTTTATAACATGTGAAATTTCATCATTTTTTCACTTACTACTTTCTGCATTTGTTTCTGTAGGTACACTTTTCTTCCTAAGTAAGAGAGATTCTTCGATGAATTTTGCACAGCATACAAGCATTACTTACAGGTGTATGAAACTCTAGAATTTTCCAAATCTATTAAAAACTGTGGTAAAAATTGAAATAACTAACTATAAAATTTGAGTTTTTTCTGAACAAGAAGTTTAAAATGTAGCAGTTCATTCATTTTTTAATAAACTCTTGAGTGTAACACATGTAACTATAGTTTGTATGCTGTGCAAAAGTCATCGAAGAATCTCTCTTACTTAGGAAGAAAAGTGTACCTATAGCAACAAATGCAGCCAGCAGTAAGTGAAAAAATGATGAAATTTCACATGTAAAAAAATGTATTTTGTTACGTTTTTGAGCTTCCACTACTATGAGTATGAATCCTGAATCCTTCCTGATCATGCTTTCAAAGTTTTATGAATTTATTTGTAAAAGTATAGACAGTGGAAATTAAAATGTCGTGTGGTGCCTTTCCTGCTACAAGTCGGCCTGTTTGACGTCCTACTTTCCTTAAAAGGTATTGTAATAAATAGTACAATCATAAAATACAAGAACCAAGGGGCCA
Organism: Schistocerca nitens; assembly: GCF_023898315.1. Taxonomy (NCBI): domain Eukaryota; kingdom Metazoa; phylum Arthropoda; class Insecta; order Orthoptera; family Acrididae; genus Schistocerca; species Schistocerca nitens. The sequence continues at coordinate 141,737,592 of NC_064623.1, read as the reverse complement.
CAGACGGTGCTCCCCGAATCGACCTCTGAGAAGATCCGGCAACAAACACTTTCGCAAGCGATGAGATAGGCAGCCAAGAGTTGCATTCACTTCACAAGATGGTAACTCAGATTAATGATAATCTTTCTGAAGTTACCTAACGTCCGATAAACCAAATACAACGAGGGAACAATATGCCAAGGCCAGAACCAGCGGTCTGCACTACGTCCCTAGAATACTGTGTTTAGAGCGCCCAGAACGAGAAAGGAACCACTACCACTGGAGTAGAAGAATCACCAACCGGCCTACGATCAAGAAAGTTGTCAAAACTACAGGCCTTACCGGACAGCAGCGGCAAGGCGAGGAAACGCTCTCTGCCGTCACATACACTAACCACCAGGGCAGGTAACTGGGGCGTTAGCGGCTACCAGGCAAGAAAAATTACCGCAGGTTGAACTTAACAGGTTGTAACAAGTTGAACGCAGTAAATAATAATAATAAGTCCAGGAAAGCTAATCATATCCGCCTTCCCCAAGCACTCCACTCGCTGCTCTTCGCCTCAGCGACACTACGAGCAGCAACACTAACCCAAGCCACTGGAGAATCGCGGGATATCACAATGTTGGAGGTTTCTCTACTTGGACTGAAATGCACTCATCTTAAAGCTTGCTGGATCCGGTTTACGACGAGGTCGTGCACCCTCGTGACCACAGCCCTTCCACCCAGCAATCCACGCATGCCGCCAGCAGTCCCGGCGTGTTCCCGCACTTTGCGGACCTGGCTCCTCCTGAGCTCCCAACCAAACTGGTCTACTCACACGATCCGGAAAAACAACGACGTCGCTCCAAAGATAGGGCAACAGTTACTGCATGTCGATAACCACCGCTGCTGCCACTAGTGGTTAGGCAACGCTTGCGAAACCGAGTGGCGCCAGTCAACACAAGAAGACAAAGAACCGCAACCATGCCAACTAAACGATACCGTCTGGCCTCCAACGGAGGGCAGAAACCTACAAACAAAACCAATGCGAGCTGCATCCATCCTGAACACCTCTGAATATCCTACATTACCTGTAAACCCGACACTACACACCCCCTAGTTCCCCATTGCTCACGGCTCCTGGTACTCTGCCACTCCACTACCACCACATTACCCCAACACTACACCTCCACGTCCACAGCTCGTGGTCGTGTGGCAGCGTTCTCGCTTCCCGCGCCCGGGTTCCCGGGTTCGATTCCCGGCGGGGTCAGGGATTTTCTCTGCCTCGTGATGATTGGGTGTTGTGTGATGTCCTTAGGTTAGGTTTAAGTAGTTCTAAGTTCTAGGGGACTGATGACCATAGATGTTAAGTCCCATAGTGCTCAGAGCCATTTGAACCATTTTTGAACTACACCTCCACAATCTCCGCATCCTCTAACAACGAAATTTTAACCACCTTCCCTTACCCCACCATGAAATCCGGCCTGATATATTCCCGCGCTATCAGATCTATCATCAGGACTCCCTTTCCCTCCAGTTCTCTCCACTCACTTCCTGAGTCTTGGTTCGAAACTACATCTCCCTCCACTCTTCTCCCGACCTTTCTCCAAACATTCACTTACAAACCCCCTCCTACACATTACCTTTAAATACTATGTTCCCCTGATATCCTTCTCCCTCGCGGTCTATTTACACTCATCTCTTCACCCATCCATATATCTCTTTTAATAAGTCACACATCGGCCTTTCCGTTTTACTTGTTGCATCTGTCGAACTGTCAACCTGTTTTTTTTTATCTTCGTTTGCGACAGTCATTTTCCATTCCTCTGTGTCTATATTGTAATTCATCACCGAATCAACCTTTTATATTTTAACTTACGCAACTGACGATCTGTCTTTTTACTGTCCAAATGTTTATTTTTATCAAAGCGGTGTCCGATTTTTGTGTTCTTTTAAATTTTCCATTTATGTGACCGAAGAGCAGCAAATAGTATCTCCTGACAGCCCATCCCTGCCCATATGGGGCCGGGGGATGTAATAACAACAGAGAAAAAAAAAGAAGAGAAAGTCCGCTGTACATCCGTTGAAGGTAATGGAAGGGCCTGTACCATCGCACCTGTCGTCGTGAGCTTGATGTCGCGGGAATGAAGTTTCAGAGCGTGCACCATTTGAAATATGGCGCATTGACATATTGACAGAGTATATACCTATGTACAGTCTCCTACTGATTGATACGAGACACTTAGAGGCTTATTCCCATCCAAGCACAGTCGTGGAAATGATGGAAACCTCATACCGTGCACACGCATTGTTTCAAACATAACCCACAGATTTGTGTCTACTCCACGTGTGAAGAGTGTCTTAGTTCACCCACACATCAGAGCAGGGCGCACAGTTTACTCAATATTAATCACTGTACCTCTGCAGTTCACACCAATGCAATGCACATATAAGTTCAGATGCATCCGTGTTCTCACGCACGAAAGCCAACAGAGCAGCCACGGCTTCAAGTCAACAGTGTTCTCACTGCCAGCACTGTTCAGTTCTGCTTATAACAAAGATACACAGGGAGTGGACGAAACAGTGGAAACACCAAAAAGCACAATACAGTACTACGCTTAATACGGGATAGGCAACCCGTTAGCATTCCACAGATTCCAGTAGTCTCGGAATGGATAAATATAGGTCATAGATTATTTTCCAGGGAATCTTATGCCTTTTTTTCCTGTAAAATAGTGGTAAGTTTAGGCAACGACGATGGAGATGATAGCGATCACGCTCCCCTCTCTCCAAAATAGAGCACAAACGCTCAATAATATTGAGATCCGCTGACTGCCGGGGCAAGGGTAGATGCGACAGTTCATCCTCTGGCTCACAAAACCAGTTGTAGACGATGCTAGTTGTGTGAACAGGTGCCCCGACATCTTTGTAAACACCATTACCACTGGGAAACGGCAGGCCGCTGTGGCCGAGTGGTTCTAGGCGCTTCAGTCTGGAACCGCGTGACCGCTACGGTCGGAGGCGCGAATCCTGCCTCGGGCATGGATGTGTGTGATATCCTTAGGTTAGTGAGGTTTAAGCAGCTCTAAGTTCTAGGGGACTGATGACCTCAGATGTTAAGTCCCATAGTGCTCAGAGCCATTTGAACCATTTTGAACCACTGGGAAACAAATACTGTACAATGGGATGGGGCTGATCACCCAAAATGGTCACAAAATCCTTGGTAGTAACGCGGCCATGCAGAGTAGTCATGGAACAACACGTTATGGCTGCCCAAAACACCACCGAATCAGCGACATGTTTCACTCTTGGCACGTAAACTCGGCCAGAAGATGGAAACAGCGTGAAACAAGACTCATCAGAGCAAATGGCTTTCTTCCATTTCACCATAGTCCAGGTTTCATGCCTGTGGCACCACGTTTTCCTGTTAAGGGCACTTGCACTGCTGGTGAGTGGTTCTGGATTTCCATCTCGTCCTATAATTCCCTGCTCATGGAACTGCCTTTCCGCTGTTTTGGTGCCGACAGGGTTCGCGAGTATGAAATTCAGTTCTGCAGTGATTTTTGCAGCTGTTGTCCTGTTAGTTATCGTCGCAATCCTCTCCAGTGACCTTCTGCCACGATCAGTCAACACTGCTTTGGTCTGCGGGGTGACTCTCCTGATGAGGTACCTCTGCTTCCCCTGCATACGGTCCCTCTTGAAACAGCAAACTCTTCGGCTACCTTGATTATGGAGGCACGCACCATACGAGCACCAAAAAGTTGCCCACATTCGACTTCACTTAGCTAAGGGAAACACCAAAGGAAAGGAAATATATTACAAAATTACATTTTAATGATTTTCTAAAGCTCAAACAATACAGAGATAAATGCAATTTTTAAATTTTAGATTCTTCAGAATAGCCATCCCTTGCTTTAATCACAGCCTTGCATACTCTGGATATACGATGGGTAAATTTTGCCAGTGTTTCTGTTGGAATGAGTCTCCACTCTTGCAGCGAGACCGCCCACAAGCGAGTCCACACTCGTCTTCTCCCGTTTTCGGATCGTCCTGTCCAACTCAACCTACAGTAGCTCAATTGGGTTACAATCAGGGGACTAGGGAAGTCATTCCATGTTTTTCAAAATTTTCTGAACCTCTAGAGATTTAACACAGTTCTGACACAAGCAAGATGTATGTTTTTGGACGTTGCCTTGCTGCAAGAGAAACCCTTTCCCAATCAGGAGCAAATCCCGCGTCTTGGCAGGTCGCCGGAGTATTACATGATAATCCTTTCGGTTCATTTTTGCAGACCTCCAAAAGAATCCCGTACCCTCACAGAATCATCTCCATGATGCACAGTTGAAATTATGCACTGAGGATTCAAGCGTTCATGGGCCAAACGGCGTACGAATTGGCGGCGTTTAGATCCAAATATTTGAAACTTTAATTGATCAGTGAATGAGACTTAGTCCACTGCTTTCCTATGTTGGTATCGTGCGACGCCAACGAATTCATGTCTCAAAACTTTCTTTTTGAAAATGCATTTATTATACGAGGCCTGTTCAATAAAGAATGCTCATAATTTGTTTTTGACAACATACTTTTGCTCAACCCCATAATTTTGATGGTCCTTATCAAAGTAGTGTCCCATGAATGCGATGCACTTGTCCCAGCGTTTCTGCCAGTCTTCAAATACATGCTGGAAACCATTTTTTGAGAGGTCCTTCAAAATCTGGTGATCGAAAATGCCTCCCACAAAGACGTTTGTTCATGTTAGGGAATAGAAAAAAAGTCACATGGGGCTAATCCAGACTATAGGGAGGGTGAAGGATGCACTTCACGTTGATTTTTGCAAGATATCCAGCAACAACATTGGCAATATGCGGCCGCGCATTATCGTGGTGCAGCATCCGCCTGCTTCACGGAAATGTGGTCTTTTGCACCTGATATGGACTTTCAATGTTTTCAATATATTGGCCAGTTACTGATATGTGTGTAGGTACAACATGCTCATGAACTATTCCATGAATATCAAAGAATGAGATGACCATAACTTTCCTAGCAGTAGCAACCACTTTTGCTTTTTTTCGGCGTTGGTGATGGAGATTTCCACACTGAGCTTTGCTGTTTGCCCTCAGGATCAAAATGTTGTAGTCGAGTTTCATCAGCAGTGATTACATTTGAAACAAACTCCGGATCTTCCTCTAACATCAACTTTAACTGCATGCAGACCTGAAAGCGGATGTCCTTTTGTTTTGGAATCAACAGTCTTGGAACCCATCGCGCACAAACACGTGTCATGTGTAATTTCTCTGTGACCAACGTGTGGGTGGCACCCAACGAAATGTTCAGTATTTCAGAAAGTGATCTTAAGGTAATTCGTCGATTCTCTCTCACAATGACAGCAGCAGTGTTGATGTTTTCTTCCGTAAGAGAAGTAACTGGAGCACCGGGTCCACCTCCCTTCGAAACTGATTGTGTCCGCTCTTTGCCGGCCAGAATGGCCGTGCGGTTCTAGGCGCTACAGTCTGGAGCCGAGCGACCGCTACGGTCGCAGGTTCGAATCCTGCCTCGGACATGGATGTGTGTGATGTCTTTAGGTTAGTTAGGTTTAATTAGTTCTAGGTTCTAGGCGACTGAAGACCTCAGAAGTTAAGTCGCATAGTGCTCAGAGCCATTTGATCCATTTGAACCTCCCCTCTTTGAACATTTTAAACCACCGTCGAGCTGTGCTGTAGGGAAGAACAGACTCTCCATAGGCCTCCTGTAACATTGTATAGGCCTCAGTTGAAGATTGTTGAGGCGAATTAGAACAAGGGTCTGCAAACTACGGCCCGCGGGCCGAAACCGGCCCGCGAGAGCCGGCAAACCGGCCCGCGTTAGCTGGCCTAAACCAAATGCAATGAATTTATTTTTAAGGTACTTTAATCACTAAATTAAATACTCACAATTACACTGTAGTTCCACTAAAAAATATAGTGAAAAAATACTCAAGTCGTGCTATACGTATTTCGATTTTCAGATTTTCCTTGTCTCTTCGAATTCAAACTTCGAATTGTCTCACACTTCGTCGTCCCACCTACTAGTACAGCGCATAAAACACTAAAAAACTCATGAGACTCTCGCAACATAGACACAATCACGCAACAGAAATATCAAATATATGCTCTGGCTCTGCTACTCGCTACAAGACTACATAACTAAACTTATTGTTGTGCCGCTTGAAATAACAACACGTTGACATACGCTACCTCTGTTACGTCTTGCAGTAATAGTGTTGCTAACAATGATTTTGAGATTTCGTTAATTTTGGAGGACGCTTTCGTGAAGAATGTGCGATGACATACATTTTTGTCGGTGAAATTCGCCAGAATAAAATACGCCAGAATTTCGGTCAGGTACGTCCACCAATCAAAATTATGTAATTGAATAACAATCGTAGTTCGTTTCAGTGCTAGATATTCCCACAACCTTAGATTTTTGCGATTTCATCTTTCCTTTAGCCTTTCATTACGGTGATCATGGAATGCTAGGGTGCTTTAATCCCACTAGGTAGATCTTGGCCCTTATGAGTTCGTGGAGGAGTCAATGTGGCCCGTGGACAGTGTTCCTCGCGTGTTACCTCCATTGCAGCGGTAGGCGATACTGACCTTGCCTGCTTCTCACAGGCGGGAACCAGGAGTCCCAACAATGAAACTACTACGGCGCGCTTGTTGCTAATTAAGCTAACAGAATATCATAAGATTAAATTTTAGCGCGAGAAATTATGACTATAAAAAATTATGATCATTCTTTATTGAACAGCCCTCGAACATTCACCTCATCTTCAGATGTTTTCATTTATTTATGTATCGTGAACATTATTTATTTACCTACGACATTTTACAATATCCGTCTAAAAATGTCCTGTGCAAAATTTTGCAACGCCGTTAGTAAAGAAACAATGTTTACGACACGTAAACAAATGTAAACATCTGAAGATAGGCATCTTGCATTTTCATCACGGAAAAACAGATTCCTATAAAAGTACCATGCTGCAGCTGATTCATCATAAATGAACTTCATTTGCCGGCCGAAGTGGCCGTGCGGTTAAGGGCGCTGCAGTCTGGAACCGCAAGACCGCTGCGGTCGCAGGTTCGAATCCTGCCTCGGGCATGGATGTTTGTGATGTCCTTAGGTTAGTTAGGTTTAACTAGTTCTAAGTTCTAGGGGACTAATGACCTCAGCAGTTTAGTCCCATAGTGCTCAGAGCCATTTGAACCATTTTTGAACTTCATTTTCAACAGTTTCAGTGTTCTAATATGTCCAGTATATTAAAGAGTGCAACGGGAATTAAAGACTGTTAAACACAGAGGAGAGAACGGATAGGTGGAAAGAGTACACTGAAGGCCTCTATCAGGGGGTGCGGGGGGGGGGGGGGAATTGTCTGATGACGTGATAGAAGAAGAAACAGCAGGAGTCGATAGGGAAGAGATAGGAGATCAAGTATTAGCATCAGAATTTAGAAGAGCTTTGAAAGACCTAAAATCAAAGAAGGCAGAAGGGATATACACTGCTGGCCACCGTAAATGCAACACCCTGAAGGAAGCATCCGAATCAAGTGAAATTTACACCATGGGTTTGCAGCGATGAGATATGCAACTGATTAGAATTTCAGCGCAGACGCACATCACGCGCACCTGTGGCGCCACCTCATAGCGCCATTTAAGGCTTGGCGATTTCGATGAGTGTACGTTCGGCACGTGTGTTTACCTTGTGGTTGTTTCACAAGACGATCAGTTATGCCTCGTAGACAACAGCGAACATCGTTTGATCAAGTATCCGAGTTCGACAGAGGAAGGATAGTGGCTTACCGAGATTGTGGATTATCATACAGAGAAATCGCTAGTCGTGTTGGACGAAACCAAACAACTGTAATGCGGATATGTGACCGTTGGATGCAGGAGGGTACGACGGACCGACGTGGTCGATCGCTTTCACCTCGGTGCACCACTGCACGTGCTGATAGGCAAATTGTGCGCATGGCAGTGACGGATCGCTCAGTGACATCCCGAACCGTAGCACAGCACATTGCGTCTGTAACGCATCATCCAGTGTCTGCGCGTACCATTCGACGCCGTATACAGCAGAGTGGTCTGACCGCAAGACGTCCATTGCTTCGTCTACCACTGACGCAGAACCACAGACGTCTCCGTCGCCAATGGTGTGATGGCAGACGGATGTGGACGGCAGAATGGAATGACGTTGTCTTTACTGACGAGGCACGCTTCTGTCTGCAGCACCACGATGGTCGGATTCGAGTGTGGAGACACCGTGGAGAGAGGATGCTGGACAGCTGCATTATCCACCGCCACACTGGTCTTGCACCGGGTGTTATGGTATGGGGCGGTATTGGATATTACTCTCGCACGCCTCTAGTACGCATTGCCGGTACTTTAAATAGCCGGCGCTACATATCCGAGGTGCCGGAGCCAGTTGTTCTTCCTTACCTTCAGGGCTCGGCCACAGCCATATTTCAATAGGATAATGCGCGACCACACGTGGCACGCATTGTCCAAAGGTTCTTCGTCAATAACCAGATTGAATTGCTTCCCTGGCCGGCTCGCTCTCCGGATCTTTCGCCGATAGAAAACATGTGGTCCATGGTTGCTCAACGAGTGACCCAGATTACATCCACAGCTGCCACACCAGATGATCTTTGGCAACGTGTGGGAGCTGCTTGGGCTGCTGTACCCCAGGAACACATCCAACGTCTCTTTGACTCAATGCCGAGACGTGTGGCAGCGGTGATCTCCAACAATGGCGGCTACTCTGGCTACTGATTCCGGCAGGAACCACATGTCACAGACGTCTGTAAACGTAATCATGTGATACTTGGTCAACATGTTATCTACAAAATAAATTTTGTTGTACTACCTCTTGTCTTTCTTGGTGTTGCATTTACGGTGGCCAGCAGTGTATAATATCCAATTGGAATTTCTAAAATAATTGAGGAAAGTAGCAACAAACAACTATTCAAGTTGGTGTGTAGAATGTATAGCGATATACCATCAGGCTCACAGAAAAACATCATCCACACAATTCCGAAGATAGCAAGAGCACACGAGTGCAAGAATTATCGCACAATCAGCTTAACAGCTCATGCATCCACGTTGCTGACAATAATAACATACACAACAGCGGAAAAGAAATTTGATGTTCTGTTACATGACGATCAGTTTGGCTGTAGAAAAGGTAAAGGCGCCAGAGACACACAGGGAAGCAATTCTGACGTTTCGCTTGGTAATGGAAGCGAGACTGAAGAAAAATCAAGACGCGTTTATAGGACTTATCGACATGAAATAAAAGCGTTCGACAATATAAAAATCGCGCAAGATATTCGAAATCCTGTGGAAAAATAGGACAGAGCTATTGGGAAAGACGAGTGATATACGTAAAAGAACCAAGAAAGAGTAATAAGAATGGAAGAGCGAGAAGTGCTCGGATTAAAAAAGGTGTAAGACAGGGATATAGTCTTTCATACCCACTATTCAATCTATACGTCGAAGGAGCATTGACTGAAATAAAACGGAGTGGGATTAAAATTCCATGTGAAAGGATATCAATATTAAAATTCGTTGATGACATTGGTAACCTCAGTGAAAGTGAAAGCGAAGAAGAACTACAGCATCTGCTGAATCGAATGGACAGTCTAATGAGTATAGAATATGGATTGAGAGTAATCAAAGAAAAATAAAAGTAATGAAGAGTAGCAGAAATGAGAACAGCGAGGAACTTAATATCAGAATTGGTGATGACGAAGTAGACGACGTTAAGGAATTCTGCTTCTTAGGCAGCCAGAAATCCATGACAGACGGGGTAAGGAGGACATAAAAAGCAGACTGGCAAAAAGAGCATTCCTGGCCAAGAGAAGTCTACGAGCATCTAACATAGGTCTTCATCTGAGGAAGAAATTTCTGAGGATGTACGTCTGCAGCCAGCATTGGCCCTTAATGAAAACTGGAGTGTCAGAAAACCGGAACAGAAGAGAGTAGAAGCATTTGATACGTGGTGCTACAGAAGAATGTTGAAAATTAGGTGGACTTATAAGGTAAGGTATGAGGAGGGTCTGCGCAGAATCGGAGAGGAAAGTAGAAAATACTGATAAGAAGTAACAGGATGGCAGTACATCTGTTGAGACTTCAGGGTACTAGAGGGAATGGTAGAAGGTAAAAAGTGTAGAGAAGAGAGAGATTGGGATACATCCAGTAAATAACTGCGGATGTAGGCTGCAAGTGCTGCTCTGGGAGGAAAAGGTTGGCAAAGGAGAGGAATTCTTGGCAGGCTGCATCAAACCTGTCAGAAGACTTATGAATTAAAAAGAAATACAGCCACAATGGACATGAAATATTTACCAATGTTAATACAAGATTGAATAGAAAAACTAAATACGGCAATCGCATTCGACGCGCAATTATGAGTAAGTATGCGATTTGTGGCCAGAGCCAGGTCATTGTGTGTTTGAAATGTACTGTGTTAATATCCACAAACATTGTTGGCAATCACTTATTTTCAAAAATACTTATGATGACAGGTGGCATAGGCGTGAGATGTTTTTGTAATACTAAGTAAAGTAAGCCATCGCGTCTTTGTTGGTTTTAAAATGTTTAAAAGTTGGAAACTCTTGAACTTGACATAAATCGGCTGTATTGTACACAGGCCACCACAACAGCACGAGTGGTCGACTGTGAAGAGCGGACAAATTGAATAGCTGGGCGGCGGCCATTAGAGTGGTAAACTGACGCGCGGATTTCGAATGTTATACATCGCTTTTGGTTATAAAATGCCTTCCCTAGAGTTAGGTCACAAACATAAATCCTCATTTAAATACGTTACTACAATATAGTTTTTAATTTATGAACAAACAGCAACTAGTCACTGTTTATGAATTTATGTTACGTAGTACATGGAATCTGCCGTAGCTAAAAGTTATGCACTGGACCCCTGGCATTTTTCGTAGTTCATTTACGATAGATAAACGCAAAATACATCAAAATACTCTAAGATTTGCCCACTATGTTAATAGATATTTTCTGCCTCTACCTTGCTTTAAATTTTATGACGAAAAGTGCGTTATATATGGCGTAGTGATTTGGCAACTCACGACCAAATTATCAAGTTTCAACCTAACCTAGACCATGAAAACACTATCGATCAGCCAGCTACAACAAACAAGACTTCAGGCAGGCATCCAGTATCGCAATTAGTCACAATATTTACTTTCGAAAATGTACATTTCAGTTTATATGTGTGGTTTTTTCGTATAATAAATAAAACTCAACAACTGTTCCATCGAGAGAAGTTGTGAAATCAGATTACAATTACACACATTCAGTTGCATTTTATAACGATAAAAAGCCTGCTAACTCAAATTTCGTGTCGCTTGCAACTCAACTTTTATAGTTAAAATAAAATGTGGTTCACAAAGAAAAATTTATCTTCTGCTGTATATGGTCTGGAAAACGAAAGATGGATGGAACAGTATCATCTTTCAGTTTTCTGCGATTTACGTAATTTTCAAGGAAACAACTTTCTTCAAAATGATCGGAACATATAAAATGGTATTCTGTGGGTCGGAAATTTTGCCTCCTGACAGCGTGTAACCATTTTTGTAACAGCTGTGGTTTTGAGAAAGGAAACCTGCAAATATATGCACAGACATTATGCTAATACCGTGTTACAAAAACATTTACTAAGCAAGTGCACTGACATACAAAACAACTTAAAATATCCACATACCTGTGAAATGTAATATTCGTTCCTTTCTCGAATTTATTTGTACAATTAATCGCTGCACAACTCTTCACCATTGCACTTCTTTTTATTGGAACGTACAGACAGTAGAATTACGAGTAACAAATACTGTATGTACGCCCCAACAAATATACAACGTTGAATCAGGGTCTTCATAAACAACAGTACTACAGAACACATCAGACTACAACCACTATAATGGCGTCCAGCCGAAGGTTCAAATTATCCCGCGACTGCAGCACCATCAGTGAGTCTAGTTATTTTTTACAAGGTCTTTGATTGTACAGAAGCCAACGCGGAAAAATGTGAACAATAGACTAGCGAATATCCGGAAATGTGTCGCGAGCCGGGCGGAGTGCGACGTTGACGCCTCGCTCTCTGTCCCACCAGTATCCATCCAACAACAACGTGTTGGATGTAGCCCGAAAGTTGGCGGTTGCCTGCCTGTGTTCTGAACTAGGCCAAATTTTGTGTTCGTTGGATACCAACACCAACTGACCTACGAAAAGAACGTTTGGAAATGGCTACATCACAGTGGAGACGTTTATAGAGTTAGGTGAAGACATTTTAACGACAGGTGGTTCCGTTACTACCACGCACAGAATAAGGCTGCGTTCACAATGGTACAGAGGACGGTCGTCAGACGCCGTCGCCAGAGACCGCCCCATAACATCGTGTGGTGTGCGTACTGTAAGACCTTCGGTACACACACCATCAGATTATTTGACTTGTCGCTCTAACGAAGTAGGCGAGTGTCAGCAATATGTCTTGTGGTCTTATCGTGGCGTGTTTATCTTCTGCCGTTAGGTCAGACGATAGAAATGCCACTTGCACGCTTAGAGTAGCAGATTGACGGTGACCAACTTTAAACAGAACTTGATTAATTTTCAGACACATTTATTAAAATAATAAAAAGCGTAGACATTACGTAACTTGATTCTGGATCCTGTTTACAATTGACAATCTGAAGTTCCTTTGGTCTTGGTACGTTAATCTTATTCTCACGTATCTCTGATACTTGAGAAAGTGTCTATACATTTATCTTCATGGCTGTGTACAGGAATATGGTAATCTTATTATGCGCAGATTGAAACTTGACTATAGACTGGTACAGACTAATGCAGACTCATACAGACTAATGCAGACTGACTGATCGGAGGTCTGTACACTTGTTATAATACCTGCGCGAGTGTGATCCACGAGGATCACATGGCCAAACTTTGGCATCCAGTAGTTTAGTGTCACTCGCTTCTGAACAATGCCAAATTATTTTGGCTTAAACCTGGGTAAAGTTTGGTTTCTATTTGCAACTCAGGCTGACGTGTTACACGTTCAATTATCACAGTTGCTAACTGGGCTACACAACGTTAAAGGGTTTTCACTTAAAAACCCGACGTTTCGTCCCCATCTGCGGAGGACATTTTCAAGGGGGATCGTAGCTTTGTCGAATGTCTGATTCACACCCTGGCTCGCTACTGACTCCAGCAAAATCCCGCTTCTGTGGGCTTCCGCGGAGTGGCGTGACGTCACATGTTTTGAACACGCGAGCGCAACTGGCCATCGTCGACTGCCGTCGTCCGCTGTTACTATCATCCGACGATGGAAGACTGGTACACATTTTATTCAGCACCGGAATCGATATTTCATTCAATTTCACGCCCTCCTCCCTCCTACTGAAATTCCTGGGGTGTTTCACAATCTCTATGGCCTCTGTTTATCCTTTGGTGGTACCCGTTTGTGGCTGTCAGTACTTGAGACCGGTCAAAATATATGTGCTGGTCTCCTGGCTGTAAAGCACGTTCCGCAACAGCTCGTATGTCACTCTCCACTCTGCTGCAATTGCCCACGTGCTCTTCGAGTCGTTTTTTTACAGTTCTTTTTGTAGTACCCACGTACACCTCACCACACCTACACGGGAGCCTACGAATTCCTGTTTTTCCAGCGGTTGTGGGGCATCCGTGGCCAATTTTAGATGATCTTGTATCTTCCGTGTGGGTGTGTAATTTCCTGCGATGTTCCGCTTTCTCAAGACTTTTTTTCCTCGAAAGCGGAATTTTGCTGTAGTCAGCAGCGAGCCAGGGTGTGAATCGGACGTTCAACAAAGCTACGATCCCCCTTGAAAATGTCCACCGCAGATGGGGACGAAGCGTCGGGTATTGAAGTGAAATCCCTTGGACCACGGCATAATACTCCGGAATATTTCATTAATCGTGATGCGGCTTTTGCTATTAAAAAGACACCGAACGCACGTGAATGAGCTGTATCTGTCTCGAATAAAACGCGGTGGATACTGTATGTCCTCAGTTATCGGAATTACGCATACCAGACGAGTCTTACGAATGTATGAGACGAAGGGAGAAACGTTCTATTACTTTCTTACCAGGCCTGCAGAGCAAGATTACGGACACTGTTTTGCTCACTTAATCTTCAATGACCATTATTCAGCATACGTGTGGAAGACAAACTGGTTCAAACGGCTCTGAGCACTATGGGACTTAACTTCTGAGGTCATCAGTGCCCTAGAACTTAGAACTACTTAAACCTAACTAACCTAAGGACATCACACACATCCATGCCCGAGGCAGGATTCGAACACGCGACCATAGCAGTCACGCGGTTCCAGACTGTAGCGCCTAGAACCGCACGGCCACCCCGGCCGGCTGTGGAAGACAAACATAAGGTATAGAATAAGGTACTATGAACAGCTAAAGCACTGAAAAATGTAAAAATAAAAAGACACCTTGTTGTGTACATCCGCATACGGTCGCAGGTTCGAATCCTGCCTCGGGCATGGATGTGTGTGATGTCCTTAGGTTAGTTAGGTTTAAGTAGTTCTAAGTTCTAGGGGAATTATGACCTAAGATGTTGAGTCCCATAGTGCTCAGAGCCATTTGAACCATAGTTCCGCATAGTCAGCGTGTACACATGTTTCCCACTAGAGTGCGCCCTGCTAAGCACAACAGCGCAGGCGCAGCACTCGTCCGTCTCCGCACTACGAGATGGCGCTGTCTTAGAGACGGACCAAATTCTGGTTCCGCTGATCCGCGTATTAATATGTCACGCAGCCAATGAGATTGCTGCTAACGTAGAACCTTTTCTCCTCGTGGATCACACTCGCGCAGTGATACCTGAACGCTCGATATATTATAACGAGTGTACAGACCTCCAATGAGTCAGTCTGCAGTAGTCTGCATTAGTCCGTAGTCAAGTTTCAGTCTGCGCCTAATAAGATTACCATATTCCTGTACATAGCCATGAAGATAAATGTATAGACATTTTGTCAAGTATCAGAGATATGTGAGAATAAGATTAATGTACCAAGACCAAAGGAACTTCAGATTGTCAATTGTAATACCATCCAGAACCAAGTTAAGTTATTTATATGCTTATTATTATTTTAATAAATGTGTGTGTGAATTAGTGAAGTTCTGTTTAAAGTTGGTCACCGTCAATCTGCTACTCTAAGCGTGCAAGTGGCATTTCTATCGTCTGACCTAACGGCAGAAGATAAACACGCCACGATAAGACCATGAGACATATTGCTGACACTCTCCTACTTCGTTGGAGCGACAAGTCAAATAATCTGATGGTGTGTGTGCCGAAGGTCTTACAGTACGCACACCACAGACCTTATCTGCAAACAACTTCGTGTAAGAGTCACCAACCTACCGGCATAACGAAGCCAGCAAGCAGTAACAAATATATGTACACAGTTAATGTCAATCTACCACAACTCAAAAAAGATCCACTACAGTAACTTTAAGCACAAAATACACCACCCTTGTCAAAGGAACAAATTTTTTGAGGTTATAATTTACACCTAAAATTTCCGGTACTTATTTTGCCTACTTGTGGTTTGCAATAAACCTGCGGTTACAGTCCAGTTATTCCGAACCATATACCGATTATATTTTTCATCCGCAGGATGCCACCAACTCCTTCTTTGACCGAACTTGTCAGTTTCCCACAGTTCATGTTTCGTGTTGTGATGGCCAAGGCCGAAGAAAACAAACCGATTTGAATTTCACTGACTGTCGTCCGACGTCTGTACGTTCGGGCGATAAGATCTCCTACACGTTGTGGCGCGCTGATTTGAAAAGATCGGCCGTCGTCGGCCGACGTCGGTAGTCGGCGGAAGCCAACGAGATGGGTCCCACTGTGACCGCAGCCTAAGAGGAAGAGCGTGACGCAGAATCATGCGTCTTCACTTACAGTGAAGATGTTCAGATGCCTAACATTTGCAGGAGAGCAGATGATGACAGTGTTCTGGGATTCGAAAGTTGCGCCGCTGATGTACTGCACTCCTAACAGTCGAACAGTGAAGGGTGTTAGCTACTGCGAAATCTGAATGCAAAATCTAAATTCTGAGTGGAGAGAAGCATTCAGAAGATGTGATTTTGGTTCAGAAAAATACCTACCCTCACTCACCTGGGAAAACAAGACAGTGCATTAGAATCTTGGTTCTGAATTGCTGGAATACCAACGGTACAGTTCTAACCCAGCTCCAAGTGATTTTCACATTTCATGGTCCTACGAAGGTGCACTTGCGCGGGTACAAGTTTTCCTGGGATGACGTAGTTGTGGATGCTCCGCAGCAGGGAGGATAAGGGAAATTATGCGGCGAAATGATGTCACTTGCCGTGAAAGTTTTCCATCAAAAACTACTTTATAGCACATTCAGCATTGCTATCTTTCCTTTTCCATTGCGTAGGTGAACTGGCAATTTTTAATTGTTAAATTTAAAGAATAATTAGAGAATTTTCAGCCGTTAAATTTAAAGAATAATTAGACAGAAGTTAAGCATCTTAGAGCTACACATTTAGCATCATTTTGAACGTCATACTTCATAGACGAATAAGTATGCTTTCTTATATACAAGGGTGGACCATTTTAATCCATAATGGGGAATAATTCGGGCTAGATATGAGATACGACAAAATGTTTGAAGTAAAAGTTATAGGTGCCAAGGTGGGTCACACATTGCTACTAATGGCTGTGACTTTGAAAGTGATTTTCAAGGTGGTTAGGAGGTTAAAGTGATTTTTTAAAATGACAACCCTAATTATTTGATTTAAGATTTGAAAAGAGCGGCAGATTTTACATATAAACTGATACATTATTCAAAGTCATGGAAAGGTCAAATAAACAAATATGTTTTTAGTTCTAGTACGAACGAACTCGAAATAGAGGTGGGATACAGCAAACAACAGTGTTAGATTCAAGTTGGAAGGGGCATCCCGAGGAATGAGAGGCGAGGGGACACACTCAGTGACTTGTAATTCAATAATCTAAGCTCTGTTTATGTTTGTTCTTGCTTGATAATGTGGAAATAACATTTATACGTGGCGATGTACTTATTTTTGCAAGTAAACACGTTAACTGAAACTTTAAATTTAATTCTCTTTTTACTCTTTCCAAATACGACTTCACAAATAGGGGATTCAATGACACAAAACTCAATCTTCGAATGACCTTCGATAATTATATTCAAGATCATGGTTACTGGCAATGATACCTGATTCCTTATACCCCCTCGAATTTGTATCTAACATTGTATTTTGCTGTATCCCTCCTCTATTTCCACTTAATCTGTACCATAACCAAAAACATATTTGCTTATTTGACCTTCAATAATCTTTCCCATCTCCTTGAGTAATGTGATGCTAGTTTCTGATCTTAAATCAAATATCCCATTTAAAAACATTATAGCCTCCAAATCACCTTGAAAATCACGTTCAAGGTCACGGACATTAGAAGCAACACGTGACTCTCTTTGCCATATATAAGTTTTATCTAGAACGTTTTACTGTATCTCGTCTCTATCCTGAGTTATTCCTATTATAGATTAAACCGGTCCATCCTATATATGTTAGCATCGGTACTAGTGTTATCAGCGTTGCCAAAAACTTGAAAAACTCTCCTCCGGAAGAAGTTTACATTTTCTCAGGAAGAATTCAAGTGCAAACAAAAAAAACTCCGCACGTGCATTTTTATTTCATATTTTATGATAAAAATGATACATTTGGTATAGCAGTCTTCAAAATGTCGTCTTACACGAAAACCGAGATTGGAGTCTTTGAACCATCACCTGCTTTCTTACCTTATCCGCTTGCCAGTTTCTTTCTTTCCTTTTTCAGAGCAAACTTTGCAATAGCGCGTGGAGTCTACGTTATGGGGAGTGGGTGGTGCATTTTCTGGAAAATGGCGACAAAAATTTCTAGCTAGGCTGGTGGGTGGTGTTGGTTCCAACGATCGAATGCCCGTCCTGCAGCTGTTATATACAGGCTAACCTTTTTCTTTTAATTTCGGAAATCGTTAGGGTATTCAATATTGCGAGATCCACAGTTTCAAGAGTGTGCCGAGAATACCAGAATTCAGACATTACGTCTCACGGGCAACGCAATGGCCGGTGGCCTTCACTTAACGACCGAGAGCAGCAGTGTTTGTATAGAGTTGTCAGTGCTAACAGACAAGCAGCACTGAGAGAAATAACCGCAGAAATCAATGTGGGACATAGGACCAACGTATCCGTTAGGACAGTGCGGTGAAATTTTGGCGTTGGTGGGCTGTGGCAGCAGACGACCGATGGGAGTACCTTTGCTGTTAACATGCAGCTCCTCTCCTGGGCTCGTAATCATATCGGTCGGACGCTGGTCGACTGGAAAACCGCGGCCTCGTCAACTGAATCCCAGTTTCAGTTGGTAAGAGTTGAAGGCAGGGTTCGATTGTGGCACAGACCCCACGAAACCATGGACCCAAGTTGTCAGTAAGGCACTGTGCTAGCTGCTGGTGGCTCCTTAATGGAATGGACTGGGTCCTTGTTATGTTCGGGGCTACTTGGAGACCATTTGCAGCCATTCCCAACCACAATGGAATTTTTATGGATGACAACGCGCCGTGTCACTGGGCCACAGCTGTTTGTGACAGGTTTCAGGAAAACTCTGGACAGTTCGAGCGAATGATTTGGCCACCTAGATCGCCCGACATGATTCCCACCAAACGTTTGCGGAATATAATCGAGAGGTCAGTTCGTGCCCAAAATCCTGCAGCGGTAACACATTCTGCAATGATGGGGCCTGTGGACGACTATAGAGGCAGCATGGCTCAACATTTCTGCAGGAGACTTCCAACGACCTGTTGAGTCCATGGGACGTCGTGTTGCTGCACTACTCCTGAAACAAAGGAGAGTCGATACGACATTACGAGGCACCCCATGACTTTAGTCACCTCAGTGTAAACCATCTCCCACTGCATCTAATGGACAAAATATAAACTACTTCGGCGTGTAGCAGGCGGGAAGACACATTTCACTGAATGGGGAATCTGCGCCCGTACTGGACGTGGGTGCCGTCTACATGGCCGGTGTACGAGCACCCGTACTGGCGTACGGGCGTAGTGCTAAATGTGTTATAAATTTGCCTTTTCTTTTTTACTTGGCCTCGTGTACCTGAACAAAACTTTTCATTGTTATTAAGCTGGCCTTTTGCTCTCCTTGTACTTTTCAGTCGCTGGATCATTCTGACAGACTACATCGCTTCCTCCTTGGAGTTTCTCCGTCAGGAACTCCGTTTCCGGGCGGTAATACAGGACGCAGCCAACAAAAAACTGGATAATATCACAAGCGAAACGGCCCACAAAACTGGTTTCAACAAGACTCAGGTAACAGCAGCACGTGACTTTCTGGAAATCTATTTTATTTATTTATTTATTAGCATTTAATGTACATGTCGTGCAGCCAGAAACACGTCTGGCAGTTGAAACAAAGTTTGGTAAGTACATACAAAACACACACCTGGCGATGGCAGATTACTACAGCCAGTGGCAGCACGAAAAAATACATTTTTCTTAGATTATTGGGAAAAAGAAGGTACAGAATAGTAGAAATTCTCTAATTTATTCTAAAATTTTATTGACATACGAACTTTTGGTTAAGTGATCACTTCCCTGGGGCAAAGACTAACCTATACGTAGTAGTGAAAGTATCACCGTGGAATTGTAAAGAATTTCTCTGTGAGAATGGGCAGTCATTTTCATGTGCAAGTTGCAATCTCTTACAAAGTCCATGATGTTGCTGAAAGTTGCTGCGTCTTATGATGTGAGGATAGTGATGATACTAGGGGCAAATTGGCATTTTAGTTTAATCAGCCTCTTGCACAAAGTTAATTTACAATCATGATACAACTCACATAAACAATTTATGATTTTAATCACCTCCTGATACGAGATCACCCGTTTGTCTTAAGAGAAACTGTTTTGTGAGCGAATGTCTTTGTCTGAAAGACATGCTCGTAATAATGCATTGCAATAATAACATACCGCAAAACATACAATTATTGTCAAGACCTATATTTTTATTTTGCTTGCAAATGTTGGCATTTATTGATTATGTTTGTATTTGTTTTTATACCCAAGGCGCTTCGTTAAAATATAGGACAGTCGATGTATACACCCTTGTGTTCTAAAAAGATCATCTGCCTCAAATAAAGGCTTAAAAATACGTAACAAAGTCATCAACACCTTACAGTACTTTTGGTATCGATACTTTTGTTCCACTATTACTGGATATCGTCGACCAAAGTGTTCATCAATAATAATTGGTAAATAAACGTATAAACAAAATTAAGCAGAAGGACAGGGTGTCTACTCAAACTTGGATCCCTCAGAATCGGAGGTGTGAGGAAGAAGGTGGTGTCAAGAAACTCTCGATAAATTAACTCACGCGAGATTTCCACTCTCCTAAACATCCCTAGGCCCGCTATTTCCGATGTCATACTGAAGGGACACGTACAGCACAAAAGCGTACAGGCCGACCTCGCCTGTTGACTGACAGAGGCTGCTGACAGATGAAGGGGGTCGTAATGTGTAATAGGCAGACATCTATCCAGACCATCACACAGGAATTGCAAACTGCATCAGGATCCACTGCAAGTACTATGACACTTAGGTCACGCTGGTAAATACCAAACGACGCCTCGCTTGGTGTAAGGAGCGTAAACGTTGGACGATTGAACAGAGGAAAAACGTTGTGTGGAGTGACGAATCACAATACACAATGTGGCGATCCGATGGCAGGTTGTGTGTATGGGGAATGCCCGGTGAACATCATCTGCCAGCATGTGTAGTACCAACAGTAAAATTCGGAGGCGTTGGTGTTATGGTGTGGTCGTGTTTTTCATGTAGGAGGCTCGCACCCCTTGTTGTTTTGCGTGGCACTATCACAGCACAGACCTACATTGATGTTTTAAGCACGTTCTTGCTTCCCATTGTTGAAAAACAATGAACGGCCTGTACCAGAGTGGTTGCACGACAATAACATCCCTGTAATGGTCTGGCCTGCACAGAGTCTTGACCTGAGTCCTATAGAACACCTTTGGGATGTTTTGGAACGCCGTGCCGGGCCTCACTGATACCTTACTCATTGTACGCCTCCGAGAATGGAAGCTGTCATCAAGGCTGAGGGCGGGCCAACACTGTATTGAATTCCAGCATAAACGATGGAGGGCGCCACGAACTTGTAAGTTATTTTCAGCCAGACGTCCGGATACTTTTGATCACATAGTGTATATTCCATCAAGTTTGGTAACAGCACTAAGCACAAGCAACACTGATGTGCTGTAATGGCCGTTCTACATCTCACAGAGAATTTCATCTGATCATTTATGTACTCGCTGATGATGTGTACGTGTACAAAGTTACATTTACATCTGATGGTGTCTTCCGAGTGCTTCACTATTTTTGTCAGGGAATGTATTTTGTTCACACACAGCCTAAGCTAGTGAGCAAGTTATTTCCTCCTACAGCCGAGACTACGATACGCTTTGACGAGTGCCTTTACTTGGACCTTCTCACTTCTGAGATGGAGATGCTGCCCACAGGTGTGCACAGTCGGGGTTCACGTACGCAGAACGGACTACGGGCAATACATGAGGAAGCGGTTCCACCTGCAGCAGGAGGCCGGCCCCGCCTACTACGAGGCCGCAGCTGCAGCCATGTTGGCAGATCTGCACAGCGAGTGCGCCGCTGTCGCCTTTGCAGTCACCAGCGATGACAGCCAGTGGTGCCAACAGCATCTGCTGCCTGCCCTCACCAGGAAGGCCTCAGTGAGTTACAGAGTGGTGCACCTGATGAGACATTTATAAAATTTTATTAGTTTATTCATTGACTACACAGTTGTTAGAACTGTAGAGAGTTAACATAAAACTTCGAGTTAAAGGAAACTGACAGAATACATTCAACATTCTGAATAGTGAAATATATGAAAGGTTTTTTTAATGACTGCGTGTGGAGTATGTTACTTAAAACAGTGGAAATATATGGAGGAGGCCTATGTACAGTAGCGGATAGATATACACTGAAGCGCCAAAGAAACTGCTATAGCCATGCGTATTAAAATACAGGGCGATTCAAAAAGAATACCACAACTTTAGGAATTTAAAACTCTGCAACGACAAAAGGCAGAGCTAAGCACTATCTGTCGGCGAATTAAGGGAGCTATAAAGTTTCATTTAGTTGTACATTTGTTCGCTTGAGGCGCTGTTGACTAGGCGTCAGCGTCAGTTGATGCTAAGATGGCGACCGCTCAACAGAAAGCTTTTTGTGTTATTGAGTACGAAAGAAGTGAATCGACGACAGTTGTTCAGCGTGCATTTCGAACGAAGTATGGTGTTAAACCTCCTGATAGGTGGTGTATTAAACGTTGGTATAAACAGTTTACAGAGAATGGGTGTTTGTGCAAAGGGAAAAGTTCTGGACGGCCGAGAACGAGTGATGAAAATGTAGCACACATCCAGCAAGCATTTGTTCGCAGCCCAGGAAAATCGACTCGCAGAGCTAGCAGAGAGCTGAAAATTCCACAATCAACTGTATGGAGAGTCCTACGAAAAAGGTTAGTTATGAAACCTGAACGTCAACTACCCGAGGCGATGGATCGGCCGCCAGGCAGCCCGTGACAGAGCACTTCATCACTGGCCTCCAAGAAGCCCTGATCTTACCCCCTGCGATTTTTTCTTATGGGGGTATGTTAAGAATATGGTGTTTCGGCCACCTCTCCCAGCCACCATTGATGATTTGAAACGAGAAATAACAGCAGCTATCCAAACTGTTACGCCTGATATGCTACAGAGAGTGTGGAACGAGTTGGAGTATCGGGTTGATATTGCTCGTGTGTCTGGAGGGGGCCATATTGAACATCTCTGAACTTGTTTTTGAGTGAAAAAAAAACCTTTTTAAATACTCTTTGTAATGATGTATAACAGAAGGTTATATTATGTTTCTTTCATTAAATACACGTTTTTAAAGTTGTGGTATTCTTTTTGAATCACCCTGTACAGAGATATGTAAACAGGCAGGATACGACGCTACAGTCGGCAACGCCTGTATAAGACAACAAGTGTCTGGCGCAGTTGTTAGGTCGGTTACTGCTGCTACAACGGCAGGTTAGCGAGATTTAAGTGAGTTTGAACGTGGTGCTGTAGTAGGCACACGAGCGATGGAACATAGCATCTCTGAGGTAGCGATGTAGTGGGGATTTTCCCGTACGCATTTCAGGAGTGTACCGTGAATATCAGAAATCCGGTAAAACATCAAATCTCCGACATCGCTGCGGCCGGAAAAAGATTTTGCAAGAATGGGGCCAACGATGACTGAAGAGAATTGTTCGGCGCGACAGAACTGCAAACCTTCCGCAAATTGCTGCAAATTTCAATGTTGCCCCGTCAACGAGTGTCAGCATGCAAACCATTCAACGAAACATCATCGATATGGGTTTTTCGGAATCGAAGGCCCACTCGTGTACACTTTACGCCTCGCCTGGGCCCGTCAACACCGACATTCAACTGTTGATGACTGGAAACATGTTGCCTGGTCGAACGAGTCTCGTTTCAAATTGTATGTTGCAGATGGACGCGTACGCGTATGGAGACAACCTCATTAATCCATTCACCCTGCATGTCAGCAGGGGACTGTTAAAGCTGTTGGAGGCTCTGTAATGGTGTGAGGCGTGAGCAGATGGGGTGATATGGGACCCCTGATACGTCTAGATACGACTCTGATAAGTGACATTTACGTAAGCGTCCTGACTTATCACCTGCACCCATTCATGTCCATTGTGCACTCCGACGGACTTTGGCAACTCCAGCAGAACAATGATACATCCCACAAGTCCAGAATTCCTAAAGAGTGGCTCCAATAACACTCTTCTGAGTTTAAACACTTCCGCTGGCCGCCAAACTCCCCAGACATCAACATTTTTGAGCATATCTGGGATATCTGAGACGCCTTGCAACTATTCAGAACAGATCTCCACCCCGTCATGATCTTTCTGATTTATGGACCTGGCTGCAGGATTCATGGTGTCAGTTCCACCAGCACTACTTCAGATATTAGTTGAGTCCATGCCACGTCGTGTTGCGGCAGTTGTGCTTGCTCGCAGTGGCCCTACACGATGTTAGGCAGGTGTACCAGTTTCTTTGGCCCTTCAGTGTGTATTAGGGTGTTCCTTAAATGGGTATTACATAACAATGTAAAGTGATTTGAGTGCGCATCTCCTAACTTTTTAACTCTTGACATTTTTTAATAATATATCCAATTTCATTACAATTAATTAATGGTACAACAGACTTAAAGATCTGAAAAAGACTTAAACACTGAAAAAAGTGTGTGTATTGTTCTACTGGCACAAACAATTGAAATAAAGCTATATATGTTTCACAAATATGCTTAAATATATTTAAGTTGGAGAAACTGAAGTGTTACTAAGTAACAAAAAGTACAAAATGTGTGAATGCAACCCGAATCAATACTAGTTTTAGTACAATTTTCTTTTCAGTGTCTTTCTTTCAGTATTAGGGTATTATCTCCGGTGATTTTGCACACATCGCAAAATGAATGCTTTTTGTTCTTCTTCATCCTCACTCCTCTTCCTGTCATATCACATCCAAATGAACGCTTAACTTCTTCACCATGTGAAAACTCTTAACTGAAACGGACTCATCAGTTTCCTTCTCTGTGATAATAAATGGATTCAAAGCACTAAGACTCAGTAAATATTTAGATAGATTCTGAATAACCGTTGCAAAACTACTAGATTTGTATCCATACAATTATGTTCGGTCAAAAAGCAAACTTGCTGGAAAGCTTTGTAACTGCAATAGATATAACAGTGTATCTCCTTTTGGTCCCCAAAGTTGCCCCACTGCAGGTTTCTAGCCAGAGCGTTTTAGTGTCCAGTGATAACAAACAAATACCTTCATTTAAATACTATAAGTGCTGAGAAAAATTCTTTGCAACGCTTGAAGAAACCCTTGCCATTTACTTTTTCGTACAGTTTCAATTCTTTTAAAAAGCAGAAGTCATTATAAGGTTCCCCCTTTGATGGTCAACTCAGAAATTACAATCCCGCTTATAACTTTTAGCGCAAAGACAGAAGTGTTCTTCAGGCCATCCAATTCACTTACACTGAGGGATAGCCGAGAAAGAAAGAGGAACATCTTCAATTAATAAAGTCCTTTGATTCTCTACCTTGCATGATACAAAGCTCCAGGCTGGCACACTTACGGATTCAAGTCCATAGTTGTTCGCAGAATTCAAGGAGTACACAGTAATCATGTGTCACATGTTCTTGTTTTAGAAGTTGGTGCTTCATCAGTTTCTACATCGTTGAAATCCTCAAGTAAATGTTCATGTCTGTTTCATAATTTGCTTTTTCCATCCCATTCCATTTTTCCCTAAGTTTGTTTCAAACGTATCATCCAGACTAACTGCTATTTGGAATAACTCATTTTCGAACACACTCCATAACACTAGCTCCTCCATATGATGACATCAACGGAAAAACAGTAGCTCTCTTCTTGCAAACTGTTTCAGGAAAGTAATGGCCACTCCACTGAAACAACCTGTGTTGGATGCGATGGTGTCACAACAAAGAATCTGAACTTTCTCGATCAGTCCTCAAACTCTTATGGCATTCCAAACTTTCCATCTATTTTCTTACCAGTTATAATCCGATAATACAGGCATACCAATTAATTGTTCCCGATTTCCACAAATTATGATGATTGATGATCTTTCAGTTCTTGAATCCTTCATGTTTAATGCTGGTACCAGCTTTCTGTTCCAATTAAGCGTGACAAGACTAGGATTCCTCTCTTTAAACGAATACTTAATACTTTCTGCCTTCTTCTTTCTGAATTTCTTTCTATATATTTGAACCGAACTCGTGGAGGGTTCCGAAAAATCCCATCAGCATAAGAATCACTCACTTCAACAGTTTCTTCAGACGTATCAGTAGTGGTTTCCAAAAATTCTGAGCTGTTATAACCCTTCATATTCCTTGAATAAAAAGTTCTCGGATTTACAGCTGCGCCAAGCAAGTAAATTTGCACGAGCTTTTGGCCAAGTATACCCACGCCATTGTCATATCACTTAACAATGGCCAACAAGTACTGGGACAAAAGCTCGTGCAATTTTACTTGCTAGACGCAGCTATAAATCTGAAAACTTATTATTCAATTAACGTTGAATAAAGAGTTCTCGAGTATTGCTTTCGGACCCTGCTTTCTTGTACTTCATGTTCTTTCATTCCTCTTTCATAACCCTAATCCTCGCCCTTTCCTCTTTTGCCACCAACTTCCAGTCATCCATTCAACATCCCCAAGATTACCTCTATTGCCGGGCTCTCCTTGATATAATAAAAAGAGTTTATCTTCTTCTATTTTGATCATGGTCAAAGCATTAGCATGCACAACACAGAAGTGATAATTTAGATTTGCAGAAAACATAGGCTTTCTTTCTTGGTGAGTATAGACGTTTCCCAAAATATTGCACATTCACTCGAGATTAAATTAACATTTTCACTGACAGTCAGTTTCACTTCACATATGTTATAAAACAAGACCAACATAAACTTGTCGATTAGATGATAATTTATGTACATTGATCTGGTGCTTAACTTTACAAACTAAATAAATAACTCTGTCGCTATTTTTAATCTACTCGTCATGATGTAAATAAACATTCACGACGTCAACAAAGGAAAACCGACGCTCAACTGAAGATACATAACGCAACATGATGCAACCTCTTGGCCACTGCAGCATGGGTTCCTCATTATGCACTTCAACAAAATAGGTCTTAAAATTCTTCTTAAAACGACAGGAACAAATTAGGGTGTCCGCACGAAGAAATATAAAATTGGAAAAATAAGGATGAGCGTAATACACAGGGTGATTCAGCTGCCCCTAGCAATGTGTTTTATGCAACCCACAACACCTTCGAAAACCACACCCTTGATTTTCATATTCACTCGATTGCTACGTTCAAAATAGCAAGAGAGAGGATCCTCATCACATTGTCCAGAAACTGTTTAATGTTGATGCATTAATTTGTTCTGAAAGCAGTGCTGATACTCAAGACAATAAAAGCAGGTTACAAGCTGTGAGCCATCTAGGGAAGTTAACCTTGTATTACTGAGCAACTGTTTCACCAGCTATCCCGTCTAGTTTACTTAATTGCCAACCAAACATTAATTATAATCTTTTAATAGTCATCTTACGACAACTGGTGATATATATATATATATATATATATATATATATATATATATATATATAATTTAAATAAAAAGAAATAAATCAGTTTATATTTAGACATTTATTTTAACATTGATCATTGTTCCGTTTAATTTTCAGCATATTAAACTTGATTCATAACTAAACTGGTGCCTTATTTAGGATTGTGAAAATGTGAGTTTGTAATCTTACGGAACACATCAAATATGGATCCAAGATTGGGAGACCGCATACAACACTGCATTCATAAAAAACACACAAAGAATGTTGAAACATAAGCAAGAGGAAATAAACCACAAGCAACCGATTCAATTTTCAGTCAGAGAAGTTACGTTCGTAGCGCAATCCTGTCCGTCATGAAATTACCACACACTGGTATACTAAATTCATACTAACTTACTGTGAAATCTTCCCGAAAAGAATAGCTGAGGGCTACTTTGATGATTACACCACATGCTACACGTGGTCAACTTGGTTTACACAAAGAGCGTAACTCCACAATAATTTTGATGATTAAAATAAATTACGTTGAAACACAATTTACAAAAGAAAAACCTCGAACTGGTTATTATCGTCTTACTATTAATGTGATGGGTCAAACAATTGTATAATCATGTGGTACTGGTCTCACAAAGTAAACCCCACGTGGGTTGAACATAAAGAAGAGTTGCTATATTGGAAAATATTGTCAAGATGAGATGTTATAATCTCACACACATTCGCATTTAAGATAGATGATCTTAGTTAGAGTTACGGATCCTCAACACGTGGTTCCACTTTACTCACAAAGTAGTGACAAAGCAACTACTGGAAGATATTCTAAACTTTACACTCGAATTACACTACGTTGCAATTTAAGATAACATAAGATATTTTAGATCTAAACCTGAAATAAAGGTGATTAAATTGTCAGTTAGGCTGAACTTAAGAAATACATTGTCCTACGGACTTCGCAGAGACGCGCTTAGCCAGAGATCTTACCTCTTCAGACGCTCGCCGCGGACTGCCTCGTGGCCCCCTACCAAGGGTGCTTCCAGATACAAAACGGAAGTGATCAGAGAGGCAGCTTCCTATACCTACATGACAAGGGACGGACAGGACCATAGTAAGAACAGAAACCTCTTTGCTTTTAGAAAGCGTAGCTACCTGTTCCGACGTTGGTCCTACTGTTCTCTAGCAGACAGGCTTGTCTGCTACCATCAAGCATGTAACTAGAAATACATTTGCTCATTCATCCTTTCACACAGAAGGGAAGGAGGATGACAGTATCTTATCATATACAGTATATAAAAGAAAGTGCATGTAGGTCGCGTATGAGACTGTGTGACATGAATTACATATAAACTGTTTTTTAAAGTGTGGTAGTGTGACAGATCGTTCTTGATGATGTGTAAAAGTAACACGTTCCACTGCTCAGTCTACTCTCAGATAGTCAGAAACACCATCGTAAATTTAGAAGTGGAATGTATGCCGTAATTGACAACAGTTTTAAAAAATTGACATGAAAGGAATCCAACAGAGACAAGGTGTGGCGTTTCACGCATGTCCCAGTCTCTTAAGAATGATGTGCATTAGATGACGTTTTCTTAACTTCACATAGCGGAAGCACAGCAGTGGAGGTATAGCCTCTAGGTGTCTGGCCTTCTGTTGCTGAGATACGAGTATATGCCATTCAGGATTCCATTTATGATAAGCAGCTTTCTTGATGGTAGGTTTTAAATCATTATGAGCGAGTGCTGTTAGACGAAACAGTCATGCACTAGCTCTCCTTTTTGCTAGGAGCTCGACTACTTCATTACGGAAAATTCCATGATGTCCTTTCATCCACAGCAAATGAAAGCCTGTGTAATTTTTCATTGCTTCTGTGATGGCCTCCAATGCATCCAAAATGCTCGTCTGCTTGTCGAATCTGTGACTTTACACTACTGGCCACTAAAATTACTACACCACGAAGATGAGGTGCTACAGACGCGACATTTAACCGACAGGAAGAAGATGCTATGATATGCAAATGATTAGCTTTTCAGAACATTCACACAAGGTTGGCGCCGGTGGCGACACCTACAACGTGCTGACATGAGGAAAGTTTCCAATCGATTTCACATACACAAAGAGCAGTTGACCGGCGTTGCCTGGTGAAACGTTGTACCATCACGTTTCCGACTTTGATAAAGGTCGGATTGTAGCCTATCGCGATTGCGGTTTTATCTTATCGCGACATTGCTGCTCGCGTTGGTCGAGATCCAATGACTGTTAGCAGAATATGGAATCGGTGGGTTCAGGAGGGTAATACGGAACGCCGTGCTGGATCCCAACGGCCTCGTATCACTAGTAGTCGAGATGACAGGCATCTTATCCGTATGGTTGTAACGGATCGTGCAGCCACGTCTCGATCCCTGAGTCAATAGATGGGGACGTTTGCAAGACAACAACCATCTGCACGAACAGTTCGACGACGTTTGCAGCAGCATGGACTATCAGCTCGGAGACAATGGCTGCGGTTACCCTTGACGCTGCATCACAGACAGGAGCGCCTGCGATGGTGTACTCAACGACGAATCTGGCTGCAGGAATGGCAAAACGTCATTTTTTCGGATGAATCCAGGTTCAGTTTACAGCATCATGATGGTCGCATCCGTGTTTGGCGACATCGCGGTGAACGCACATTTGAAGCGTGTATTCTTCATCGTCATACTGGCGTATCACCCGGCGTGATGGTATGGGGTGCAACTGGTTTCACGTCTCGGTCGCCTCTTGTTCGCATTGACGGCACTTTGAACAGTGGTCATTACATTTCAGATGTGTTACGACCCTTGGCTCTACCCTTCAACGATCCCTGCAAAACCCTACATTTCAGCAGGATAATGCACGACCGCATGTTGGACGTCCTGTACGGGCCTTTCTGGACACAGAAAATGTTCGACTGCTGTCCTGGCCAGCACATTCTCCAGATCTCTCACCAATTGAAAACGCCTGGTCAATGGTGGCCGAGCAACTGGCTCCTCACAATACGCCAGTCACTAGTCTTGATGAACTGTGTTATCGTGTTGAAGCTGCATGGACAGCTGTACCTGTACACACCATCCAAGCTCTGTTTGACTCAATGCCAAGACGTATCAGGGCCGTTATTATGGCCAGAGGTGGTTGTTCTGGGTACTGATCTCTCAGGATCTATCGACCCAAATTGCGTAAAAATGTAATCACATGTCAGTTCTAGTACAACATATTTGTCCAATGAATACCAGTTTATCATCTGCATTTCTTCTTGGAGTAGTAATTTTAATGGCCAGTAGTGTATAATTTCTGCAAAAAGTTCATTAGTATCAATGTTAACTTAAATATCTGTGTTGCATAACAAATACCCTCTGCTATATAGGCAGAGGATTCAGATGGAAGCACAATCATACATGTCATTAGAGGGGATGAAGAAGGCGCATCCCACTCGCTCTTCTGTTTTAGAGCCGTATGTGTACATAGCGGCTACAAGCTTAGTGTGGGCAATGTCGTTCAATAAAACGCTGTAGTTCATCATTGATGCTCTTCATGTTTCTTATATCACGTAACAAGTATGACACTGTGGTATATTAAGTCTGATTTACAAAAGTCTCTTTCCCAAAATTTTCGTTGCAAGTGTTGTTATTTTCCAGTTGTCTAACCTGCTTGTATAGCTTTATATGTAGAGTGCTAGCTCGTTACATGGGGAGCTGTTACATGGCTGTTTGGGGCCATGTGTTAGGTTAAGTACTACTGGTCTGGTACAGTGGACGCTCTAATGTAGTTTTTAGGCGGTTTTCCATGGTCGTTTATGTCAATGTTGGGGTGTACACCAATCTCTGCCCAAGAAAATATCATCTACAAACAGCGAAAATTACCATGAAACGCAGAACATAATTTACACAATTCACGTACAGATGACACACACTGGTTCTACCTACACCCTACAACCTTATTCTGCAAAAGCACTGGACGTCCATGGGACAGGGTGCTTCCCGTTGTTCCAGCAATTAGGAAATGTGCCCGTTCGCTGGAGTGGCCGAGCGGTTCTAGGTGCTACAGTCTGGAACCGCGCGACCGCTACAGTCGCAGGTTTGAGTCCTGCCTCGGGCATGGATGTGTGTGATGTCCTTAGGTTGGTTAGGTTTAAGTAGTTCTAAGTTCTAGGGGACTGATGACCTCAGAAGTTAAGTCCCATAGCGCTTAGAGCCATTTTAACCAAATGTGCCCATTCCTTTCACATATCGATCACAGGAAGAATGATTACTACACTGTCTCTGTACGCGCTATAGCTAGTCTAATCTAGCCCCTTCATTTCCCATAGCAGAATTATGTAGGAGGTTGTAGTATGTTCCTAGACTCATCACCTACAGAGGCTTTTGTGGGATAGTTTGCATCCATCTTCTTCCATTTGCCAATTCAGTTCTTCGAGAATCTCCGTGACGCTCTGCCATTGGTCCAACAAAACTGTGACCATTTGTGCTACCCTTCTTTGTGCACATTCTGTATCCCTCGATACTGGTCTCGTACACTTCAGCAAGATTCTAGGATGGGTTGCACCAGTGTTTTGTAAGAAATCAGCTTTGTAGGCTGTTTTACGTATGAACCGTTATCTGCCTTCTGTTTTTAGTCAGCTGACGACTGCTTGGAATGACAGCATTTGGACAAAAAGTTACAATAAAAATTAAAGTTGTCATGAAAAACCGTGGACAAGATACATACCGGAAAAAATATTATCCTCCAAGTGTAGGTGTCCGACTCAGTAGCTGACAGCCACGCAGAGGATCTGGGTTCTATTCCCGATACTGCCAGGGCATTTTCCTCAGTGGTAGGATTGGAACGGAATACACTCAGCCTCACGATGCCATTTTGGAGCTACTTAAGTGAGAAGTAGCAGCTCGAAGGTCTGCTGGGTGCGCTGTGCTGACCCCGTGGCCCATTGGGTGACACCAGCAGCAGGGGCTGACATGGCGGTCGGACGGGCCCCCGGGCCACAGCGGCGGAGCTCTCCCTCCTCTCCTGGTGTAGCCGCCCGTTGTGGCCAAGCGGTTCTAGACGCTTCAGTCCGGAACCGCGCGACTGCTACAGTAGCAAGTTCGAATCCTGCCTCGGGCATGAATGTATGTGATGTCCTTAGGTTAGTTGGGTTTAGGTAGTTCTAAGTTCAAGGGGGCTGATGACCCCAGATGTTAAATTTCCCAAAGCTCTTTTAAGTACTGATTCTAATACTGGATCCCCTATCTCTTCTATATCTTCTCCTGTTTCTTCTTTTATCACATCAGGAAAGTCTTCCCTCTCACACAAGCCTTCAGTGTACTCTATCCACCTCTCCACTCTCTCCTCTGCATTTAAAAGTGGAATTCCCGTTGCACTCTTAATGTTACCACCCTTGCTTTTCTATATGCTGTCCTTCCAACAATCATTCATTCACATTTTTCATGCTTCCACTTTGTCTTAGATTCCCTGCACTTCCTATTTACTTCACTCGTAACCAACCTATATTTCTGCATTCCTGAATTTCGCTGAACATTTTTATATTTCATTCTGTCATAGACCAGCTGAAGCATTTCTTCTGTTACACATGGTTTCTTCGTAGTTACCGTCTTTGTACTTACGTTTCTCTTCCCAACTTCAGATACTGCCCTTTTTAGAGATGTCCATTCCTCTTCAACTGAATTGCTTGCTGTTCTGCATCACAGTATCTATATCTGTAGAGAATTTACTTCTTCTGTGTCCCACTTTTTTGCATATTGATTCTTCCTGACTAGTCTCTTAAACTTCAGGCAATCATTACTAAACTGCGATCTGTGTCTATATCTGCTCCTGGGAACGTCTCACACACCTGTATCTGATTTTGGAATCTCTTCCTGATTAAGATGCGATGTAACTGATTTTTTCCCGTATCTTTCAGCCTCTTCCAGGTATACCACCTCCTCTTGCGATTGTTGAATAAAGTATTTCCTGTTAGTAAATTTATTGCAGAACTCAATTAGTCTTTATACTCTCTCACTCCTAGTACCAAACCCATATTCTCCCGTAACCCTTCCTTCTACCCCTTTCTGTACAACTGCATTCCAATCCCCCGTGGCTATTAGATTTTCGTCTCCAGTTACGTACTGAATTAGTCTTCCAGCGTCCTCATACACTTTCTCTGTCTCTTGATCTTCAGCTTGCGACGTCAGTACGCATACCTGAACTATCGTTGTCGGCGTTGATTTACTGTCGATTCTAATGAGAACTACCCTATCACTGAACTGTGCACAGTAACTCACTCTCTGCCCTACATTCCTATTCGTAGTGAATGTACTCCTGTCATACCATTTTCTGCTGCTGTTGATATTGCCCTATACATACCTGACCATAAATCCTTGTCTTCTTTCCGTTTCACTTCACTGACCTTCACTGTATCTAGATTGAGGCTTAGCACTTCCCTTTTTAGATTTTCTAGCTTCCCTACCACGTTCAAACTTCTGGCCTTCGACGCTCCAACCCATAGAACGTTATCCCTTCGTTAGTTATTCCCCCATCCCCCTTGGCAGTCTCCTCCCAGAGATCCGAATGGGGGACTATTCCAGAATCTTTAGCCTATGGGACGATCGTCACGACACTTTTCCAGTTATAGGCTACACGTCCTGTGGATACACATTATGTATCTTCAATGCAGTGGTTTCCATTGCCTTCTGAAGTCCGTAGTTCGTGGTCTGGTGGCTGTCTCTGCATCACAGTGTCTCGGGTTCGATTCCCGGCCAGGTTGGGGATTTTTCCCTGCCCAGGGACTGAGTGTTTGTGTTGTCTTCATCATCATTATCATCATCCTCATTCGTGACGGTAGCTAGATTGGACTGTGCAAAAAATTAGGACTGTGTAAAAACCGACTTCGTATGGTTATTGATGACCGCGCAGTTGAGCACCCCAAAACCAGACATCATCATCGCTTTTGAAGCATCATGTCGTTAACCATTGCTGATTCTTCTGTCTCTAGGGGCAGTTTCGAAACGCAAGGGCAAGAGAGTGCCCTGAACATCTGTCCGCTCCTCTGCCCTCTTTGACAAGGCCATTGGCAGAATGAGGGTGTCTTTTTATGCCGGAATTCTTTGGGTGCCAATTTTGGTGACTTTTATTCAAAATTTGAGCGGTGGCAGGGTTCTAATCTGGGAGCGACGACAGTTTGATTTGACGCTGCCCCTTTTTTTATCTCATTTTGTTCGTTAATGGTCGTATTCGTTTGGAGGGGACGTCCCTTGACGCTTCTTCCTTGCTCGATCAACTCAGTTTTTTTTTAATTACAGAGGGCAGCTAAGCCTCTGAGCGAACACGTTGAGCTACGGTGCCGGCACCCCTTGACTACCTGTCATAAGTGAGGAATTGCGTTGTAAAGCGCTTCTCCCCGTTGATCTTTATGCCGTATGTGCTATTTTGTTCCCAAGCCCTGTCCAGTTCTCCAGTGTAGATCTTCAAAACAGTTGGAGACATGTCACATCCTTGTCTGATTCCCTGCGTTGTTAATTATTTATACTTGTCATCTCCATCTTCGATTACTTTTTTTTTAATGTGATGTGGCCTGTCTGTTTGTAAAGAGTTTTTGAGCGCCCCGTAGACACCTTAAATTACTGAGAAGTCTATTGCGAAAATTCGGATGGAGCAAAAAATGAACCACTGAGTTTATGTCCCGATATTGTTGCCCCTGTCTGGCAAGATTAATTGATGTGACTGTGCATCATTCTGTGTGTTACATTATTTAAATAACCCCACGTCATTTTTATTTTATGTAGTGGGAACATATAATCCTTATCTGGCACACTGAGCTCAAGAACAGACGCATCACGACAATTAGTAGGTGTGGATTAACTTCAATCAAAGTTGGTATAGATATGACTTACTGGCTGACAAAAATACTGTGGACATAGCACATCTCTAGCTTCTAGAAGTAGGTTGGAAAGTCATGTAAGGGAATGTGATGGCTTAATTCTAGAATGGACGTGAAAATCTCAAGGGAAAAAAAGGTTTGTCTTAAAATCCCTGAGGTCATTATATATGTAGAGGGGACGTGAAAGGAGTTGTAGAACGCTTTCTAGGCTTCCGCCTGATATCAGTCAGTATTTCATGGCAGTGAAATAATTCATTAAAACACGGTCGCCGGATTAAAGTAAATCTATGATTCTTCTAAAAGAAAAAACGACATAGTTTAATCGTAACAGAGATGCTCTGGATCAAAATTCGATCCTGCTTGAAGGGTTAGACACCAGTATTGTGCCCTTGGACAGGTTCCAGAGCTGCAAAATGAGCGGCGTAGCAATACAGAATCTATGATTTTCGCTGAATTTATAAACACAGAACTACTGGTGAAACCAGCACACATTCTTAATGCACATCAATACACAACTTGTGATGGTAGAAACGCACAGAAGTCAGAATGTAAGGGGTCAACCGCCCCTTACGTGTCCTGAACAATATATCTTTGCCTCGCGCATGTCGCAGCAGGTACTATCGATAGTGAAGCGCCCGGTGCGCCGAGTGGTCAGTGTTGAGACTCTGAGCGAGTAAGTTGTTGGCTGCTAAACGAGGAGGGCGGGTTTCGGCAGGACGCCCGACCACACTTACAATTGTTTAACGGCTGTGTGTGTCACCCAACGTCTTGGGTCTGACCTCTAGCAAGTAAGTAAATGGCATTGATTGAGTGATTTGTTGATGTGTTTAAGTGTTCATTTGTGCACCGTCATTATGCGACAGCCGCGCCGGGCACCCACGATTTGGATTGCAGTGTGGATTGTGCATTCAGAGCCACATGAATAATATTGGCGTGTGACGATATTAACAGGAGACCTGTGATGAGTTAACCGTTATTACTTTGTCAGACAAAGGGAGTAACTGCCCCATTCGCACTGTTTAGATTATATAGAACCTTAACAACAAAGTATGTACCGATTATTGCTACCTGACATCCTAATTAGCTTTGTAGGATTTGATACGAAACAACTCCCATGCAAATATTAACCGATCAGCGTTTATCAATTGCACACGGTCAAACTACACTAAAACGTTAGGCATAATCCACTAGTCAATAACGGTGGGTTAGTAAGGGAGTGTTTCAAGATGAGCGTTGGAGGAAACGGAGGACCGTTTGCACCAGGAGTTTGCTACACATGGAGGGTTTACCTTCGTGCTAAAAATTTGGGTTGCTGTTGCGACAATGGCCGGAGTGCCACACGGGAGAGCAGGAATGGCGTTTATATTCCCTGATTGTCACAGATATTTGGCTGTTTGTTCCCGAATTTTCACGATTTCTGAAGGTGTGGTTAGGCAGCGCCCTACGAGGGCGGCTTAAATTGCAATGCTGCAGTCTGAGGCAGAGGCGCATCCTGTATGGACATAACCGAATAACTCGTCTCCTCTCTAACACTGTCCATCTACAAGTGGCTCTGGTTGCATCTGAAAAACCTTTGGCGTTTCTTCCACAGTTGATGAAGGCAAAGAAGTGCGCTACTCAGGCATTTGGGGGCTTTTGAGGACACATTGTTTGGAGCTCTGTGTGTGGTCTTGGGACTGTACCCAGAAGACTATACGATGAGAGACTGGGCCGCAGGGAAGGTTGGGCAAGACAACTGCTGCAACAGGTGAAGAAATAAAGAGATAAACGCCACTTAAAGAGAGGGCTGTCAGATAGCTGGCAACGGGAATGCGACAGCAGTAATAAGGGCAGAAGGGTTTACACCGTTAGGAATATTTGTTTATTTATTTACTTATTTATTTAACCTAATATCATTAGGGCTGTCAGGTTCTATTACATGGGACCAGTACCTTTTTTACATCGTAGTTACCTAAGAAATAACAATTGTAGAATGATAACTAGTATTAAAATGATTTGTGTGTCTAAATGGCAGCGTGAGTAAATAATGCTGACTATGAACTAATGAAGTTAATAGTGAGCACTCCGTCTTCAGGCCACGAGTGGCCTATCGGGACCATCCGACCGCCGTGTCATCCTCAGTTGAGGATGCTGATAGGAGGGGCGTGTGGTCAGCACACCGCTCTCCCGGTCGTTATGATGGTTTTCTTTGACCGGACCCACTACTATTCGGTCGAGTAGCTCCTCAATTGGCGTCACGAGGCTCAGTGCACCCCAAGAAATGGCAACAGCGCATGGCGGCAGGATGGTCACCCATCCAAGTGCCGGCCACGTCCGACAGCGCTTAACTTCGGTGATCTCACGAGAACCGGTGTATCCACTGCGGCAAGGCCGTTGCCCAAGTTAATAGTGGCAGTACTTTTACTAGTGCAGCTGCTGCAACTAATAGTGATAGTAGTAATAACAACAACAACAATAATAATAGTGACAATAAGTACGATAGTAATAACAATGATGATCGTTGCAGGTATAACAAGAATTTATAGGTGTACCAAATAGATGTTTTGTGATGCATTGACTTCCGACAAAAGGAAATTTAAGAGACTTCATCCACTAAGAATTCTAAGAAGTGAAGAAGATGAGGTTCCAAAGAGGGATGTACGTGGGTAATCATTACTATTGTCATAGCATGTATCTCTTTATCTTCTGAAGTTGGGGATGTTACTAATTTCTCCGCATTCGAGAGGACGACGGTTCAATCCCGCGTCCGGCCATCCTGATTTAGGTTTTCCGTGATTTCCCTCAATCGCTCCAGGCAAATGCCGGGATGGTTCCTTTCAAAGGGCACGGCCGACTTCCTTCCCCGTCCTTCCCTAATCCGATGAGACCGATGACCTCGCTGTCTGGTCTCCTTCCCCAAACAACCAACCAACCAACTAATTTCTCCTATATAATGCGGGAGATTATACCAGAGTTGGTATCTGAGAAGGGTTTCGAGAAAATAGCTGTGCAATGGGGTGGGACAGTAAACATTTTGCTCTGACGTAAACAGGTGTTTCTGTCATCTTGTTCAGACAAGAGCGTTAAGGCCGGGGGGGGGGGGGGGGGATATGGGAACAGTGTTCATTGATAGAACAGTAGAGAAGACCTGGAGTGTCGAACTCTCTTCACGACAGCTGTGCATATGGTGGTGAAACGTGATCAAATAGTGAAACATCACAAGCATAACGAACACAGGCATTCACAGTCAGTTCCAGGCGCTGTGGGCTTTCCTTAGAAAGGCCTTGTAGGACATCATCGCTGTGATAGATAACTGGAGTATAATTGTTCGAACAAGTTTCTCTTTCAGGTCAAGAGGGAAGAATTTCTTATAATTTTCTAGGACATGGTGATTCTGAGGCCTTCTTTCGCAACGTACTTACTGTACGTTCTCAGTCTAATCCAAATATCTATCTACAAAGACCCAAGCAAAGGCATGATGTACTTCCTGAGAGGACATAATCCTTAAAGAATGCATTCACACCATATGCTTTCAGTGGAAGAGAATAATGTAGGCCCTACTTATGGGCAGAAAGGCTCCCCAGAGCACACTCGTAACACGTTAAACACTTCTCACAAAGGCCAGACGACAAGTGCACACATACGAGTACTGGCACAATGCGATTAGAGACGAAATATCGTGGAAAGAAATCGACAGTAGGACAAACTCGTTCTGAAAGGTCATGCTCCACCAGTAAAAAAGAACGGCAAAATAGACCTGACATGAGAACCAGGACGCAACACACAATCACCATAATAGACACTTCAGAGGCTCAAGCGACAGCACAGACGATGATGATGGGGAAGTCCTTGTCCAAATCACATAATACTTAACCAGTGACAGGTAAAACCTGAACATTGTACACTCCTGGAAATGGAAAAAAGAACACATTGACACCGGTGTGTCAGACCCACCATACTTGCTCCGGACACTGCGAGAGGGCTGTACAAGCAATGATCACACGCACGGCACAGCGGACACACCAGGAACCGCGGTGTTGGCCGTCGAATGGCGCTAGCTGCGCAGCATTTGTGCACCGCCGCCGTCAGTGTCAGCCAGTTTGCCGTGGCATACGGAGCTCCATCGCAGTCTTTAACACTGGTAGCATGCCGCGACAGCGTGGACGTGAACCGTATGTGCAGTTCACGGACTTTGAGCGAGGGCGTATAGTGGGCATGCGGGAAGCCGGGTGGACGTCCCGCCGAATTGCTCAACACGTGGGGCGTGAGGTCTCCACAGTACATCGATGTTGTCGCCAGTGATCGGCGGAAGGTGCACGTGCCCGTCGACCTGGGACCGGACCGCAGCGACGCACGGATGCACGCCAAGACCGTAGGATCCTACGCAGTGCTGTAGGGGACCGCACCGCCACTTCCCAGCAAATTAGGGACACTGTTGCTCCTGGGGTATCGGCGAGGACCATTCGCAACCGTCTCCATGAAGCTGGGCTACGGTCCCGCACACCGTTAGGCCGTCTTCCGCTCACGCCCCAACATCGTGCAGCCCGCCTCCAGTGGTGTCGCGACAGGCGTGAATGGAGGGACGAATGGAGACGTGTCGTCTTCAGCGATGAGAGTCGCTTCTGCCTTGGTGCCAATGATGGTCGTATGCGTGTTTGGCGCCGTGCAGGTGAGCGCCACAATCAGGACTGCATACGACCGAGGCACACAGGGCCAACACCCGGCATCATGGTGTGGGGAGCGATCTCCTACACTGGCCGTACACCTCTGGTGATCGTCGAGGGGACACTGAATAGTGCACGGTACATCCAAACCGTCATCGAACCCACCGTTCTACCATTCCTAGACCGGCAAGGGAACTTGCTGTTCCAACAGGACAATGCACGTCCGCATGTATCCCGTGCCACCCAACGTGCTCTAGAAGGTGTAAGTCAACTACCCTGGCCAGCAAGATCTCCGGATCTGTCCCCCATTGAGCATGTTTGGGACTGGATGAAGCGTCGTCTCACGCGGTCTGCACGTCCAGCACGAACGCTGGTCCAACTGAGGCGCTAGGTGGAAATGGCATGGCAAGCCGTTCCACAGGACTACATCCAGCATCTCTACTATCGTCTCCATGGGAGAATAGCAGCCTGCATTGCTGCGAAAGGTGGATATACACTGTACTAGTGCCGACATTGTGCATGCTCTGTTGCCTGTGTCTATGTGCCTGTGGTTCTGTCAGTGTGATCATGTGATGTATCTGACCCCAGGAATGTGTCAATAAAGTTTCCCCTTCCTGGGACAATTAATTCACGGTGTTCTTATTTCAATTTCCAGGAGTGTAAATAGCCAAACAGAATAGTAACACCAAGAACCAGCAATCGGTGCATGGCTTGATCTCTTTGCGAGATGTCCCACAATACTCTACTAGCCTTTGGTCGTGGTAATCTGCAGCTTATCTTTGTCTTTCCTGTCATCTTCACAGCCAGTTCCAGGCACTGTGAGCTTTCCTTAAAAAGGCCTTGTAGGACATCATCGCATCAACAAACATCCTCCGTTACCGTCAACTGATTGAATTTTTCTTTGTAACCTATTATTCGACTTTTTTTATTTCTGAAACCAATATTTGCTTGGCACAAGGAATAATTGCAAAATGTGCAACCTTTTTTAATGCTAAGCAAAAGGCACCTAAATATGCAATAAACGAAACAAATTTGAAAAGAAAATTAAATAACTTCAGAGAAACTGCTTTCCATACAATTGGTGTCATAGACTCGCTCCTACACAGTTTCACCAGAAGAACTTGTCTCTGTTAAGTTTCCTGACAAGATCGGTTTCACACGAGGCATGGGACTGATAATATCTCTTTCAACTTTTAACCTAATGGCCTAGATGTCATTTTCTCTCCCAAGAAGCCGCCATTGTACAAAATTTCCTTCCGTATGGGACCATGAGTCACGTGACGTCAAATATTCGCTTGTCCGTTCCTCTGACAACATGTTTTAACAAAGAGCTCCACTAATTCTTCAACATGACGCATGCAGCTTTCTGGTGGTGAACCGAAATATTCGAACCACTACAGGCTGCCACATACACTGAGGTGACAAAGGCCACGTGACACCTCCTAATGTCGTGTCGGACCTCCTTTTGCCCAGATTGATGCAGCAGCTCGACGTGGGGTGGACTCAA
Source organism: Schistocerca nitens (assembly GCF_023898315.1). Taxonomy (NCBI): domain Eukaryota; kingdom Metazoa; phylum Arthropoda; class Insecta; order Orthoptera; family Acrididae; genus Schistocerca; species Schistocerca nitens. The sequence continues at coordinate 141,696,282 of NC_064623.1, read as the reverse complement.
CAAGTCGTTGGAAGTCCCTAGAAAAAATACGGAACCTTGTTGCCTCTGTAACCGTCCATAGTTCCGAAAGTGTTGCCAGTGCATGATTTTGTACACGAACTGACCTCTCGATTGTGTACCATAAAACTTCGATGGGATTCATGTCGGGAAATCTTGGTGGCCTAAACATTCTCTCCAACTGTCCAGAATATTCTTCAAACCAGTCGCGATCAATTGTGGCCCAGTATCATGGTACAATGTCACCCATAAAAATTTCATCGTTGAATGGTTGAAAATGGCCTCAAAATAGCCGAACATAAACATTTCCAGTCAATTATCGGTTCAGTTGGACCAGAGAGCCCAGTCCATTCAATATAAACACAGTGCACACCACTGTGGAGCCAGCACAGCTTGTACAGTACCTTGTTGACAACTTGGGTCCCTGGCTACGTGGGGTCTGCGCCACACTCGAACCCTACCATCAACTACCAACAGAAATCGAGACTCATCTGATGAGGCAACTGCTTTCCAGTCCTCTAGGGCCCAGCTGATATGGTCACGAGTTGAGGAGATGTGCTGCAGGCGATGGCGTGTTTCACGCAGTTCTACTTGTCTGTTAGCACTAACAACTCTACGCAAACACTGCTGCTCTCGGTCGTTAAGTAAAGCCCGTGGTGAGAGGTAATGCCTGAAATTTGGTATTCTCGACAACGTAACGTTAGCGACAGCCCCGGACGGTGCACAAGTCCCGCCCAATCACCCCCCCCTCCCCCCCCCACACACACACCAATCCATATCCTAAGCTCCGCCCATGGTCTGCCGCATGTTCCAACATCAAAGTTTTTCGTATCAGAGATATGCCAGTCATAAGAAGAGAGAAAATCAGTAGTTAGTACGAAATACAGTTTTTCCGGTGCCATTGTGAAAAGAATTAGAAATATGTTCATTGAATATGCGAGTTGAAAAGTCATCAATAAGAATGAAAACTGAAAATGGTATCCACACTGTCTTTTTTTATTTCATGAGTTTTCATCTGCACTATATCAAAGAATCTGATATTTGTTAACTGCAGTGAGCGCAAATTTTCGTCACCTCGCGTAGTGTAAGAAATTCTGTTGGGAAATGTTAATTGGTAGTATCGCCAAGGATGCTGTCCATTATCTCGATTGTCTAAAGTCAATGTTGTGCATAAAAAAGGCAAAGTCGATGTCTTGGTTTGTTTCTGATTACCTCATTAAGACTAAAGAATATAAGAGTGGGATAATGTAGAAATGCGTAATGCAAGCAGTCAGATATTTATACAGTGCCATTCTTCATTAATATTTGCCGGTATAAAGGGTGAATTTTTACTTTTGAACTCTTATGACTGCTTGCTTATAGCAGACACGAGATTACTTTCAGTTCTTCTTCAGTGTTTGAGAGCTTTAGAGCTGCCTATTGTTAAACATATGTACATAATTTCGTCAGTGTCATTCCAACACATCTTATCGTACTTTAATGTCTGTTAGATAACAGTTTTGACAGCAGCTGGCCACAACAGTCAAGATTAGGTACCTTGTGTATGATAACTTTATTGAGAGTGCATATCTACATTTCATTTTGACAGTATTACACAAACTGCTAAGAAGTACTAACAGTACAACATTGCTAGTATGAACAACTGCGGTAAAACAAAAAACGACGAACAAAAACACGACAGCGACGAGGACTACCAAAGATCATATTGATGTGCTCTTGGTTGGTGTGGCGGGGGGTAGGTGTGGAGGGGGGTAAATGGGAGGGGCTTGTGCAAATGTCCGGGGCTGTCGCTAACGTTTCCTTTCTCGACACACTCTTGACACTGTGGATCTCGGAATATTGAATTCCCTAACTGATCATGATGGGAACTTTTTCACATGAATCACCTGAGTACAAACGACAGCTCCGCCAATGCACTGCTCTCTTATAGTTTGTGTACTCGATATTACCGCCATCTGTATATGTCCATACAGCTATCCCGTGACTTTTGTCACCTCATTGTACAAATATCGAACAACGAACTGTAGACAGATATCAGTATGGTTCTTGTAAAGTTTGAGATTAAGTTAAATAAGTTATTAGGGTAAGGTTGGTAATCAGCAACTGAAGTTCTACTTCGTCTGAGTTGCTGTTGTGATTTATGCAGTCGGGTATTGTTCTGTCCCAGGCAGATGCGGCCGCCAGCGTGGGGTTCTTGATGTCATCGAAGAGGCCTGCGGACGACCTGTGCCTTCTGTCCTCGTGCCAGCACCTCATCATGGCCTACGGCACCTTCGGGATGACCGCGGCCATCCTGTCCGGCGGCCGGACCATCTTGTACGACACAGCCCACCACGGTGCTCACCCACAGCCTGCCCCTCAGATGATGACATCACTGGTCCCTCACTGGCGTCTCATTCCATAGAGTCAGCTACTCGCTCCATCCCAAAGGATGAAGTCACCGATCTCACACTGGTACGTTGTCCCATAGCAGCTCCTGTTGTCTCATCCCAAAGGATGACATCACTAATAGTATACTGGTGCCTCATCTCCCAGTGACCATTGCTTGCATTATCCCAGAAGGTGACATCACTAGTGCCGCACTAACGAATTCGTCTTACGGTGCCTCCACCCGCATCATCCCGGAGGATGAAGTTGTTGTTCCCACAATGGCGTGTCACCTGTTAGGGCCTCCTGTCTGTGGCCTGCATAGCACTGTGAAAACTTCTATTTGTTCCCCAATTTCTTAAAGTAAGTGGACTTCTAATCTGTTATCAAACATAAAAAATCTTCTGAGGGTTAGACCGCGCTGTACTCGTCTTCCATTTCTTCTCCAGACTTTAAAAAACTATGGGAACAATAAAAGAACACAGTGAAAAACAGAAAAGCCACTCAAGTTTCAAACAGAGGGTGAAATCGTCACTAGTGGATTACAAGGAGCATTGTGGCCAGGATGTACGTTTTGATAATGTAAGAGTTCTAACAAAATAATGTAATATTTGTAAATGGAGTGTCCGAAAGTTGAGATCTGCAAGAATAAGTGAATTTCAACAGAGATGATAGCAATATATGCTTCCCACCATTAAGAAATTAACTATCCAGCCATAGTGAATGAGGAATAGAGGTGGCAAAGGCACTCGTTCCCCACAATTCGATTTCCACACAGTGTGAATCCAGAAGTTCGCTCACTCACCTTGATGCTTGTGTAAAGCTGCCAGGTGCACAAACAGAACAGTGAGACTCGGCATCATATCTAGCCATAAATTTTGCTCTACAATTCATACTACCTATTTTAATTGTCCTACATCTCTTTCTAAACCATTGAACCGATTTCAGCCGAACGTGGTACACGTATCACTTGCTGTCAGGCAATAGTTGCTGTGTGGTAACAACCGTCTACCTATCATAGATATCACTTCATAAACAATGAGATGCCTAAAAATCTGACACATCAAGCACGATGTTTAAATTTATTATTTCTGTGCTTCTAACGTTATTCGTAATAAATTTCGCTGAAAGTATCCACATATGCCGTTAAATGAACCTACAATTTATATCATGGTACCACACATAGTTCAGAAGATATGACATCACAAACGCTGAGAAACGTGAAAAGCTGCCGCATCATTCATCACGTTTAAATTTATTGCTTCTTTGCTTTAAACACCATTCGCAACATATTTCACAAGAAGTATCCATATATGCCACTGAATGCATCTACACAAATTTATCATTGTACGAGACGTGTTTTAAGAGATACAACGTCATAAACACTGAGATGTGTGAAAAAATGCCACGTCAATGGAAGACGTTTTAGTGCATTTCTTCTTTACTGCTAAGACACATCTCGAGTCGAGTCAAGTTTAGGAAATCCCTGACTTCTGGCAAGACTTTTGACAGCTTTCAACTGCAAAGCGCGAACGGCTGAAAGCGAAACAACAGTCGCCTATAGAGCTATGAAGAGACAGTGCCATGGAGACTTTCAGAAATCATGTTGTAAACGCGCGAAGCAGCTGCAACCAGCTTACAGAATATGTTTCAGAATTTTAAATGTCTTTTCACGAAAATACGATAATGAAATTTTTTAATATTATGCAACAAACACAGTTCACAGTTTGTTTTCGTATCTAATAGAAAATTGGCCACATGACTACCCGGGTAGTGCCGGGCACGTCAGCTAGTAAACGAATAAATCAGTAAGCAGCCTTATGATTTGGCAATTATGATAACTAAGTTCACACCCTTCTTAATTGCTCTGTCTTCTTTCTAATGTTATTTTTGTCAAAATAAACTGGAGGTTCTTCACTAAACAATTACTTTCCTTCTGGGAAGGAAAGACGAAAGATATTCAATGACTTTGTTCATTTCCATTAGAGTTATAAAGAAATAAAAATAATATGTTATTATAAGTATTAATATTTCTCATTATTTTTCTTAGACATCATTTTCTGGGACTCTTGACAGGCTAATTTTAAATTGCACAACAACATCATCTTTGCGATCCTGTCGATTTGCGCTTTATTGTTTGTCCACTGGGCATTTACGAAAGAGAACAACCTTACAACGTTGGAATTGTAGACGAGAATTGCAAAATAATATTCTGCTGGTTGCATTTACTCCTAGTAAAATTCTTCATTACGCTGTGGTATGAAATTAAGCATGTGGCAAATGCTATTTGAAGCCAGAATCATCTTCTGTTTCTTGCATGAATTCTGTGAAATTTTGCAGCTGATCAAAGAATTCGTAGCGACGTCGGGCGTCAGCCGAAACAGATGCCAGTGAACCAGCTGCCGATTCATATCAACAGGGTCCATGAGGGTGTTTTTGATCCGTCGTTGCAACTCCAAAAATGAGTGATTTTTTTTCACCACACGCGTTTCGCTTTATTGAGGTAAAGCATCATCTGTGGTCTGTAATTAAGTTTATTTAAATTTTGATTTGCTTTTTAGATCGAAGGGTTCGCGCTCTGACTGCCAGGAACGCTGTGAGAAACTTTCTCCTTTCTGCAGCGAGCGTTCCATGAATTTAATAATTTGCTTTGACTTTTTTAGTATTCCTGTTACTATTACCGTTTTCCTCTCTTAGTTGCCAAAAATGGTATTATTTGATGCACTGGAATTGTTTCATAATGTTTTTCCTGCTGTCATGTAAGCTTAAAATAAACTTCTCGTCTACATAAAGTGCTGAACAGAATTACGCTATGTGATCAAAAGTATCCGGACACCCCCAACAACATACGTTTTTCATATTACGTGCATTGTGCTGCCACCCACTGCCAGGTACTCCATATCAGCGACCTCAGTACTGACTAGACATCGTAAGAGAGCAGAATAGGGCGCTCAGCGGAACTTCCGGACTTCGGACGTGGTCAGGTGATTGGGTGTCACTTGTGTCATACATCTGTACGCGAGATTTCCACACTCCTAAACATCCCTAGGTCTGCTGTTTCCGATGTGATAGTAAAGTGGAAACGTGAAGGGACACGTACAGCACAAAAGCGTACAGACCGACCTCGCCTGTTGACTGACAGAGACCGCCGACAGTTGAAGAGGGTCATAATGTGTAATAGGCAGACATCTATCCAGACCACTACACAGGAATTACAAACTGCATCAGGATCCACTGCAAGTACTATGACAGTTAGGCGGGAGATGTAAAAACTTGGATTTCATAGTCGAGCGGCTGCTCATAAGCCACACATCACGCTGGTAAATGCCGAATGACGCCTCGCTTGGTGTAAGGAGCGTAAACATTGGACGATTGAACAGTGGAAGAACGTTGTGTGGAGGGACGAATCACGGTACCCAATGTGGCGATCCGATGGCAGGGTGTGGGTATGGCGAATGCCGGGTGAACGTCTGCCAGCTTGTGTACTCCCAACAGTAAAATTCAGCGGTGGTGGTGTTGTGGTGTGTCGTATTTTTCATGGAGGGGGCTTTCCCGCCTTGTTGTTTTGCGTGGCACTATTGCAGAAAAGGCCTACATTGGCGTTTTAAGCAGCTTGTTGCTTCTCACTGTTGAAGAGCAATTCGGGGATGGCGATTGCTTTTGTTCAAGCTTCACTCAGTTCTTCTTCCAATCGCAAATGGTTGCTTTACCAACACCCAGTTCCGTTGAAACTTCCTGGCAGATTAAAACTGTGTGCCCGACCGAGACTCGAACTCGGGACCTTTGCCTTTCGTGGGCAAGTTGGTAGAGCACTTGCCCGCGAAAGGCAAAGGTCCCGAGTTCGAGTCTCGGTCGGGCACACAGTTTTAATCTGCCAGGATGTTTCATATCAGCGCACACTCCGCTGCAGAGTGAAAATCTCATTCTGGAAACATCCCCCAGGCTGTGGCTAAGCCATGTCTCCGCAATATCCTTTCTTTCAGGAGTGCTAGTTCTGCGAGGTTCGCAGGAGAGCTTCTGTAAAGTTTGGAAGGTAGGAGACGAGGTACTGGCAGAGGTAAAGCTGTGAGTACCGGGCGTGAGTCGTGCTTCGGTAGCTCAGTTGGTAGAGCACTTGCCCGCGAAAGGCAAAGGTCCCGAGTTCGAGTCTCGGTCGGGCACACAGTTTTAATCTGCCAGGAAGTTTCATATCAGCGCACACTCCGCTGCAGAGTGAAAATCTCATTCTGGACCCAGTTCCGTTGCCAGTTTAGATACATTCTCAACAGTGTCCATTCGCTTCAAAGCATTCAGTTTTTCTTTGAGAGTTAACGTTGTATGTTTTCGTTTACTCATGACGAAAATACATACACCACTACACCTGAACGAATACAGTTCAACTGTTACACACGCAAGTGATCGATAATTAATGAAACCAAGTGCTTTGCGAGCCCACTGGCAGTGCACTGCCCACAGACACTACGGAGGTCTCAGAAATGCACAACAACATGGGCAGGGAATGAGATTGAGGCACTGTTCCCGCACTTGTTACCATGGTGTACCTACTTATCTGCTTGGTATACTTCATTCTAGAAACTCGTCACCATAATTCCAGCTAATCCGAACAAATCGGTAATCTGGATAAGGTCCGGTCCCAATTAGTTCCGATTAACGGGTCTCTACTGTATTAATGTAGCCCAAAACCTGATCACCACTGAATATAATCCAAAGACAAAGGTAACAACTCCAATAAATGAAAGGACAATGTACTTATATCTCGTAACATCCAAAGGAGTACAATCAGCTATCAGTAAACTAAAGAGTAAAATGTCCTGCGGATTTGATGGTATCCCTCACAAAATTATTAAATATAGTACTGATAATGTTGTCTCTCAACTTGTGGACATAATCAATGACTTCTTTGAAACTGGTGCATTTTCAAGTAAACTTAAGCAGTCAACAGTAATACCAGTTTATAAAAATGGTGACAAGTTTGACATTAAAAATGTCTCTCTCTCTATCATTATTGTGACAAATAAATAAAAACATGTATAGCTCTCCTTATGATTTTATTTTATTTTGTCAGTACCAGTTTCAATGCTTCATTATCTGTATTTTTGAAAATAATTGAAAGAATAATGTAAGATTGCTAGACTTCCTAAACAAAAATAAAATTCTTGTAAATGCACAGAACGTTTTCAGAAAAGGCAAGTCTGCACAGACAGCTCTCTTCTGTTTCCTAAAACTTGTTTACAAAGTTATTGAGGACAAGGAACTGATCTGTGGGTTGTTTTTGGACCTTTCCAAAGTGGTTGACCTTATAAATCACAATCTACTGATGTTAAAACTGAATCATTATGGTGTCCGTGGTTTTTCCTACGAGTGGTTCAAGTTATATTTAAGTGAAAGGAAACAAAGAGTACAAATTACTCAGGATAGAAATGTGTACAGTTCTGAATGTAAAAAAGTTAATTATGGAGTGCCCCAGGGCTCGGTATTGGGACCATTGTTATTCTCGATTTTTATTAATGACCTACCTCAACAGTGTTCAACAGCAGATACCATATTATTTGCTGATGATACTAGCTTCATTATAAAAGGGAATATTGATTACGAGATGCAGCAAAAAATCGACAAAACAGCAGAACTGGCAGAAAAATGGTTGAAAGATAACTGTCTAGTTGTCAGTGACAAGAAAACATTTATGGATGAACTTCAACCATACAAGGAACAAAAATAGGAATAATGTAAAATTCACGTTATTGAATAGCCAAATCCAGCAAAAGAATCACATAAAATTTTTAGGATTATGGGTGGATGAGCATCTAAGATGGGAAAAACATGTAGAGTTGCTTAACAAAAAATTAAGTGAGTACTGTTAGATATTAAGAGTGCTTAAAGATTGCTGCAATACCGAAACAGTGTTAAGTGCTTATTACACATGCATGCATAGTCTACTGAAGTATGGAATAGTGTTCTGGGGAAATACCTCTTTTGCAAAGCAGTCTTTTAAGTTCTAAAAGAAAGCTTTAAGATTAATAAGTGATTTTGCTTACAAAGCACCATGTAGAGGTATCTTTAAGGAATTAAAAATCATAAATTTACCATCTATATTTATATTTGAAAGCATATGCTTCATTAAAAATCATAAAGTCTCACCTTTGAATTATGACATCCACCATTATCAAACAAGGAACAGGGACGACTATCATAGGGATGTGCACAGAAAATCAATATATCAGGACAGTGCTGTTTACAAATCAAAAATTCTGTACAGTGCATTGCCAGGTAGCATCAAAAAAATACAAAACAGTAATACATTCAAAAAAGAACAAAAAAAATCTACTAATAAACAACAGCTTCTACAGCATTAATGAATACCTGGAATTTTGCTCAAATCTGTAGATCTACTTCACAACTCTATAAACAAAAGTTCATAATTATCAACCATATCTAGATAAAACCAAACTTCTTTCATCCATACACCTAGCTTTTGTGCTGTATGTTACTATGCTTAGTTAACTAAAGTAGTGGTATTTAATAGCTTTAGTAAAATCAACCAAGGAGTTTCACAAGCTTTTCTTCTATCTGTATGTACATAAGCAGAATAATGTTTTTGTTATAAAGATCTGTTGATATCAACGATAAGATCTTGTACATGATGTAAATATATAATATTTTATACCATTTTGTACTTTGACAAGTCCAATATAATGAATGTGATAATACAGGCACTAAATAAATAAATATTTTTGGTGAAATTTTCTTCTATTTCAATAAACTGAGAATTTTCAGAGTTTCTTTTGATTTTCCAGATTATTTTTGATGTTTCTTTTCTTTATTGTCTGAATTGTTCAAGGTCTTCCTGTTTTTTCAAACATCTCCATTTACTCCATTTTTGAGCTCTTTGTATTAGTGCGTCTACACAATCATCATTCCACCATGCCTTCTTTTTATTCTTCGCCAATCCTAAAGTTTTCTCTGCTACTTGAGTTATTTGCATATGGTGTTCACACCAATAATCTTCTTTACTTGTCTCAATTTCTTCTCTAAATTTTGTCTGTATTTTCTTTTGTAATATTAGCTGTAGTGGTGTTGTATCTGATAACTTTCTTGGTTGCCTTTTTTGTTTTAGATGGGAGACATTTTATTTTAATCTTGGAGAGAGAATGATCTGAATCACATTCCCCATTTCTGATTATTTTAACATTCATAATTTACATTATATATAGTTGAAATAGCTCTGAGCACTATCGGACTTAACTTCTAAGGTCATCAATCCCCTACATTATATACCTTTTCAATATAGCCATGTGATCCACTTGAAATTCTCCTAGGTTTGGATTTGGATGTCTCCGAGTTTTGACTTTTCTTGGTAGTTTGTGAAAATGTGTGAACATGAGTTTTAATTGGAACATTTTACACATATTGATCAATCTTTCACCATTTCTGTTTGTTCTTGAGTGAGCTGGATATTCACCTACAATAGTCCTAAATTTCTTTTCCCTCCCAATTTGTGCATTGAAGTCACCAAGAAGTATTTTAATGTTCTTTTTAGGTATGATAGAAATTTCAGATTCTAAAAGATCCCAGAACTGATTTACTTTCTCCATACTTCTTTTGTTGTCTGCATTTATAGGTACATGACAGTTTATGAGGGTGTAACTTTTATTCTTGCACTTTATTGTTAACATGGACACACTTTCTGAATTTGATCTAAATTCTGTTACACTGTCTACAGTTTTTTTGTTTGCATAAAATGCTGTTTGAAACATCAGTATGTTTTCCATTATTCTCACTGTTGGTTTTCCATTATAAAGTCTATAATGTTGTGTATCAACTACATTGTCAGCTAAGAATGGTGTTTCCTGGACTGCTATAACTTGTATATCATTGTTCTGAAGAAATCCTTCTTAGTAAATAAATGTTTACATTCATTCAGTGAATTATAATCTACTTGCCCTCTCTTGTAACACATAATATAACTAGAATACTAAAACAAATGTATGTACCATTACTGTACATAATTGCTGTACTGCTATAACTTGTATATCATTGTTCTGAAGAAATCCTTCTTAGTAAATAAATGTTTACATTCATTCAGTGAATTATAATCTACTTGCCCTCTCTTGTAACACATAATATAATTAGAATACTAAAACAAATGTATGTACCATTACTGTACATAATTGCTGTCTAAAGTAATCTGCTCACCTGTGTATGAGTTTTGCAAAAGGCATCAGCTTGATGGCCTACACGCGAAATATGTAAATAAATAAATAAAAATCAAAAAATGAAATGCATTTGGCTGTCAGGAGAGCAATTTGTGATGCCTTCAGTGACTACTGTAGCAGAATATTGTCAAATGACATTTCATAAAATCCAAAGAAATTCTGGTCATGTGTAAAGGCTGTTCATTGCACCAAAATTAGCATCCAGTCCCTAGTGAATGAGACAGGAACTGAAATCGAGGATAGCAAAGCAAAAGCTAAAATGCTTAATTCTGTTTTCAAATGTTCCTTTACAAAAGAAAACCCAGGAGAATTGCCCCAATATAATCTTCATACTACTGAAAAGAAGAATGAAGCAATTATTTGTGTCAGTGGTGTTGAGAAACTGCTGAAATTGTTAAAACTGAACAAAGCTCCAGGCCCCAATGGAATCCATCAGATTCTATATTGAATTTGCAACTGAGTTAGTTCCTCTTCTAATTATAATTTATCATAGATCCTCAAACTGCAACCTGTGCCCATTACTCAGAAAAAAGCACAGGTCACACCCATCTACAAGAACAGAAATAGAAGTGATCCACAAAACTACCATCCAGTATCCTTGATATCAGTTTACTGTAGTATTTTAGAACATATTTTAGTTCAAACATAATGCAGTATCTTGAGCAGAATGACCTCCTCAAAGCAAACCAGTACAATTTCAAAAACAACTCGCACTTTTCTCACATGGCATACTGAAAGCTTTGGATCAAGGCAACCAGACAGATGCAGTGTTCCTTAATTTCTGAAAAGCATTTGACTCAGTACTGTACCTATGATTATTGTCAAAAGTATAATCATATGGGGTATCAAGTGGAATTTGTGACTGTGTTGTAGAAGTAGCTTCGGGTGTGTCCCAGGGAAGTGTGTTGGGATCCTTGCTGTTCATTTTGTATATTAATGACCTTGCAGACAATATTAACAGTAAAATTAGGAATTTTGCAGATGATGCAGTTATCTGTAATGAAGTCTTATCTTAGAGAAGCTGGATAAATATTCTTTCAGATCTTGATAAGCATTCAACATGGTGCAAAGATTGGCAACTTGCTCTAAATGTTCAGAAATTCAACATGGTGCAAAGATTGGCAATTTGCTCTAAATGTTCAGAAATTTAAAATTTCGCACTTAACAAAACAAAAAAAAAAAATTAGTATCCTAGGACTATAATTTCAATGGGCCACAGTTGGAATTGGCCAACTCATACAAATACCTGGGTGTAACACTTTGTAGAGAGATGAAACAGAATGATCACATAGGTTTAGTCATGGGTAAAGCAGGTGGTTGACTTTGGTTTATTTATTTATTTATTTTATTTATCCATCCATTGACAATAAATATTGTATGGATGTTGTCAAGGGTACATGTAAGCCATTTCAAAGAAATGGGACACAAACAATATATACGTAAAAAAGTACAAAACAAAATAATACAATGAAGTTAATAATAATACAATGAAATTAATATAGCCTATATACATCCCTGTTTGTTATTTTAAATGCGTAGTCTGTTTTTCATAAGGCTTTAGTTTTGTCCTCCCTAAACGGCAAGTCCTTATATACACAACACTGCTTAAGTATATATTTACGTCACACAACGGCTGTCCTTTAAGTAAGTAAATGTAATGAATGATTAGGTACAGATAGAGTATTTTCCATTATGCCTTTATAAATATCATCAGAAAAAATTTATTGACCTACATAGTCATTTACAGAATAAAAACATTGTTCTACTAGAATTTTTTTTAAATTCTGTTTTAAATTTGTTATCATCTTCTAACTGCCTGATGTTGACTGGAAGTGCGTTGTACAGTTTTGCACCGATATGGCTCACATACCTTTGAGTATTCGTTCTTTTTGTTCGCTGAGTATGGAGTACTGCGCTATTACGGGTATTGTAGTTATGAAAGTCGACATTTCTCTGAAAATCTGCACTGTGGGTCCTGACATACAATACACATTTGTATATGTATAATGATGGTATAGTAAGTATTCTAAGCTTTTTGAATATGGGTTTGCAGTGTGTCTGTGGATGACTGTGAGTTATTATTCGGATGGACCTCTTCTGCAACAAAAAAATTTGTTTTAGGCGCCCTGTTGTAGAACCCCAAAATATTATTCTGTATGTGGCAAGAGATTGAAAATAGCCAAAATATGCCATTCTGGCACCCTCTGAGGTACAAACATTTGCAATAATTCTGAGGGCAAAACAGGCTGAATTAAGTTTCTGTGCAAGTTTTATTTTGTGGTCATTAAAATTTCATCCACGTGAATGCCCAGCAATTTTGTGGATGTCACTCTGTCTAAGGCTTTTTCACCCCACACCAGATCGAGATTTACATTTTGACATTTTTTCCCAAACTGCATATAATTTGTTTTATTTACATACAATGTCAACCTGTTTGCATTGAACCAAGAGTGGATGTAATTTAATACTTTAACAGCAGTTGTTGGTAGCAATTGCTTTGGTGCACTTATTATCACATTAGTGTCATCTTCAAATATTACTGCTTTGGCTGCATCATCTGAGGTGTGAAAATCATTTATATAGACAACAAACAATGTGGGCCCTAGGATGCTGCCTTGTGGTACTCCTATTTCTACATTTTTTGCCTCTGATACTGAATTTATTTTGTGGTTGGAGTAAGTTGATGTCAGTCCTACAACCTATGTTCTGTTTTTTGGTGTGATTCAAACCATTTTTTTCCTATCCCATGTATACCCAACGCTTCCAATTTTTCTAAAATAATGTCCTGGTTCACAGTGTCAAAAGCTTTTGGAAAGGTCTAAATTTACTCCTACTACACTATAATCTTTTTCTAGATTTTTGATTATTTGTTCAGTGTAGCACATTACTGCTGTTTCGGTATTTTTACATGCTTGGAAGCCATGCTGATTTCTGTTTAGTAAATTATGGTCATTTAGATATTTGTTGATTCAGAGCTTCATCATTTTTTCTAATATTTTTGAAAATGCTGCGAGGAGAGACATTGGGCGATAGTTTTTTACCTTATATTTGTCGCCGTTTTTAAATAAAGGCTTCACTTTTGAAATTTTCAGCCTTTCTGGAAAAGCTCCTTCACTGAATGATAAATTGGCTATGTGTGTAAAGGGCTTTGCGATTTGTCGTGCTGTCCTCATCTATGCCAGCCGACATTTTGGGTTTCAGGCATGTATCACTTTCAACACTTCACCCTCATTTGTTGGCTCTACCCTCATCCTACAAGCTGTTTCTGGATATTCAGGTTTTTCTTCGTTTGTAAATTTTAAGCTTAATGAAGTTGTTGCATTTATGAAATAATTGCTAATATAATTTGGCAGATCTTGTTTATTAATATTGACATTTTTTAAATTTTTGAAGCTAATGTCCTAGTTTTCACAACTCTTCCCCGTTTCAGTTTTCACAATACCCCATATGGCTTTTGATTTGTTTTCAGACTGTCTTATAAAACTATCATTACTCATAAATTTTGCTTCAGCAATTACTTTTCTACATACCCTCTTGTAGTTCCTGACATATAACTCTTTAGAGTTCCACAGGAAGTGTTGATGCCAGCTGTGATCCAAGAACTTGGCTTTATATTGCCATGTGACCTATTTTTGACAGCTTTTCTTGGAAAACACATTTCAAAATATCCCATGAAAATGGAAGAAAATGTGTTATATGCATCATTTGTATTTGTTAGGGATAGTACTTCTGCCCAAGCCTCATTAGTTAGCATATTTATGAATTCTACACAGTTTTCTGTAGAAAAATTTCTTTTATAGATGAAGTGTGTTTTTTTCTCTTTTAGTGGTCTTGAAGGAATTTTGAGGACAAGAGCATTGTGGTCTGATAATCCCAAATCAGTATTTGTTACTTCAACTTCTGTGCATCCTACATTTGAAAAAATATTATCAGTAAGACTGACTGTATTATTTGTTATTCTTGTGGGTGTGTGTGTGTGGAAGCAGGTTGAAACTACATAACAGATTTAGGAACTGGTCTTTTAGCCTACTTTCACTAATAAGATTAATATTGAAGTCACCACACACAACTATAGTGGCTCTATCGGTCAACAGAGTGTTAAGCAATATTTCTAATTGGTTGAAGAATATGTCTGCATGGTAGAATACTGGGGAAGTGCAATCAGTCTGCAAAAGAGATTGCTTACATATCACTCATGTATCCCATCCTAGAATATTGCTCAAGTGTGTGGGACCCATACCAGATATGACTAACAGGGATATTGGACACATACAGAGAAGGGCAGCATGAATGGTAACCGGTTTGTTTAATACATGGGAGAGTGTCACAGAGATACTGAAGGAACTGAACTGGCAGATTCTTTGAAGACAAACATAAACTATCCTGAGAAAGTCCATTAACAAAGTTTGATGATGTTGATGATGATGATTTGGTTTGTGGGGTACTCAACTGCGCCGTTATCAGTGCCTGTACAAATTCCCAACCTTTGCTCAGACCAGTCTTACCACTTTCATGAATGACGATGAAATGATGAGGACAACAAAAACACCCACAAACAAAGTTTGAAGAACCAGCTTTAAATGATTACTCTAGGGGTATACTACAACCCCAGAACCAGCTTTAAATTATTACTATAGAGATATACTACAACCCCCTATGTATCACTCACATAGAGATTGTGAGGATAAAGTTAGAATAATTACTGCATACACAGAGGTGTTCAAACAATCATTCTCACTGCACTCCATATGTGAATGAAACAGGAAGAAATACTAATAACACGTACAATGGGATGTACCCTCTAATGTGCAATTCACTGTGGTTTGCACAGTATAGAGGTATTAGCTGTTTTGGAGATGTATCATCTGTATATGATATTTCTAGATGAGTAAAGTACTCTGTAATGATATGATTTTGCAGCTATTAATAGGCTTTTTTATTGTGTGTGCTTTCAGTAATGTAATTTGCTTTGTTCTGGTTTTTATTCTACGAGGGCTATCCACAAAGTACATTACGTTTCGGAATTAAAAATAAATAAAGTATTGGAAAATTTTTTTATTAGATACAGATGAAAGCCACACTTAAATACTACTTTTCTACATAGTTTCCATTTAAATTAAGGCACTTATCGTAGCGTTGGACGAGCTTGAAAATTCCTTCGTCGTAAAATTCGGCCGCCTGCGCCTTCAACCACGTGGTTACCTCTTCTTCAAGCTGTGCGTCGTCATCAAAACGCTGCATAGCCAACCACTTATTCATTGCTGGGAATAAGTAGAAGTCGCTCGGTGCCAGGTCGGGACTGAACGGCGGATGAGGAAACAACTCTCACTTAAAAGATTCGAGAACTTCACGAGTGGCATTTGCCGTGTGGGCCCGGGCATTGTCGTGAATCAGCAAGATCTTTGAGCCCAACTTTCCCCTGCACTTGTTTTGTATTGCTCTTCTGAGGTTGTGCAGAGTTTGGCAATACCTTTGAGAGTTTATTGTAGTGCCTATTTCCAGGAAATCCACAAAAATCACACCTTTTCTGTCCCAAAAGACAGTCGCCAACACCTTCCTTGCCGAAATTGTCTGCGTGCATTTCTTGGGGTTTTGGGGGGAATTTGTGTGCCCCCACTGCATTGACTGCAATTTTGTCTCACAGTTCACATGCTTAACCCATGTTTCATCACCAGTAACGATTCGATCGAGTAATGAGTCACCATCTTTCTCGTAAGAGTCCAAAAACGTTAACGCTGCAGCCATTCACTGATTTTTGTGAATCTCTGTCAAGATTTTTGGTATCCATCTTGCACAAAACTTGTGGTAACCAAGCTTTTCGGTGATGATTTCGTGCAACAAACTTCGTGAAATTTGTGGAAAACTCATAGAGAGTTCCGTTATTGTGAAATAACGCTTTTCACAGACCGCGGCATCGACTTTTTCGACAAGTTCGGCAGTCACTATACTGGTATGTTAGTTCGGCCATTTTTAAATTTTATGACCCATTGACGCACTCCACCTTCAGTGATTATGTTGTCCCCATACACTGCAGATAGATTTCTATCGGTGTACAGTTTTTTGCAGTCAGAACCCTTATTACAGCATGCACTTCATACTTTGTGGCATTTTCAATTAATGCTGACATTTCAAACTGTCACAGTAACTCAATGGAGTACAGCACGAACCTCTCACTAGCACGGCAGGATTCCGACTGAGCGGCGGAATGCCATGACACCAAGATGGCCGCGCTAGCCCCTCCCCTAACGGACACAAACGAAAATGTAATGTACTTTGTGGATAGCCCTCATATTTTGTAATGTCAGTTTCTCATTTAGAAAATTTAAATTTATCAAAATTTTTGATTTCTTCTATTGCAATTTATTTATCAAGTGGTTGATGAATTAGCATAATGTCTGTTTTTTCAAACAGTATTCTACAGACAATTTTTTGTGCTAATTCTTGTAGCATTTTAGCCTCTTATCTTATTTCTTGAACATTGTTGACTAGGAGAGCAAGATCATCTGTAAATCCTAAGCAGTTTGAAATTATGTCAGGGAACTCCCATTCTTATGTAGTTTGGTTTATCCTCCTTGTACATTCTCTTCTGTGACTTCTCAGAGTCTACAAATGTTATTTATTGTTCTGTTTCCTGTAAGAAGGCATGATTAATTGTAAACTAATGATGTCCTCTGCATAGCTTCTCCATGGTGTAAAACCTCCTTGAATAAAATCTTTTGTGTAAAGTGCAGAAGAAACATTCTTCCGTAATTGTCAGCATTGCTCTTATTCCTCTTCTATAGTAGGGTAGATGATCACCATGGTCCACTGTTCGGGGAATTGTTCAGTTACCCAAATTTTTGTTAGCACCATGTGTAAGCAGGTCTTAACTGTGTCACTTAAAAATGTCTGCTTATTTGAATAAAACCTGATCTCTACTTTTCTTACTTTTTTTCTCTCTTTAGGGTGATTTTTCTACTTGTTTCCAAGTAGAGTGGGGTTCTGATTTATTGGGTTTGGTCATTTTTCTTTTTAGTATTTACATTTATGTATAAGAATTCTTTGGGTTAATCACAGTTTGAAAGTTTATTAAATGATTTTGTGATAATTTCAGCATTTTCTTCATATCTGTGTGTCATTCTTCCATCACTTTTCAGCATTAGCATAAGGGACCATTTTTTTGTAGTTGTTTCCCAAAGATTTTGTTGTAGTTCCAGGAACAGGTGACGTAATTATCTGCTTTAGTTTATTACACCTTTATGAAATCCTTTTTAGTTTAATTTATGCATCTGACAGCATTATCTTCTGCTTTAAGAAAATTTAATCATGCTTCTTTGTCTCTCTTCATGGAATCTGTGACATTATGGTGTCCAGAATGCATGTTTTCTTTGTGGGTTCATGGGAGATTGAATCTCAGCTTATTTATTTAGTGGTTTATGTTATTTGTTGATGTCTATCACTTTTATCTAGCTGATGTGTGTCATAGTTCATATTTGTTTTATTGCTTTTTCAAATTTTTTTAAATGGAGCGAATTTCATTTTATGTCCCCCCATTTTAAGTTTATTTAGCCTCCTCTCAAAGTATGCTGATTCAGATATAAAGCTGTGTTCTCTGCACAGTTCTACAAGTTTTTGGCCATTCCTGTTTGTAAAATTACGTGCACCCCATTTTACAATAATTGTATCTTCATATTTCATTTCTGTTCCCAAATGGGCATTGGACCACCCACTACCATTTTTACATTTCTATTACTTATTCTGTCCACTGTTTCTTCAAGGAGATCTCAAAATTATCTACCCCTTCCCATGATATTGTTAGAAAAATGTTTACAGGAGCATGAACAGTTATTAACGTGCAAGTTTTATTTATTGCATTAAAAGTTAAAGTCGCAAAAAAATTCTTGTGACATTGCTTGAAAATCAATTACTGAATCTTTTTCACATTTACATTTACTACAAATCTTGTTTCAAATTGAGGACATTGCTTCATGACCTAATGCCCCAGTTTTCCATTATAAATTCTGTGTCCATGTTGTTCACACATGTCTTTTATGGTGTTTCTCATTTCCTGGAGCCCCACTTTTAAATTTTTTTGTTTATCTTATCATCTGTGGAAAATCATGAGGTTTCCAGTCTTAAGTAGTGAATTTATTGGCATATCGCCACATGGTTTATTTTGTTTATGTTTAATCTCCATTTTGTGCATTAATTTGCATCTGGGAGATTGCAAACCCTTCAATTCATTGCTATCTTCTAGTTGGCTATCCTCTTGATCTGCCACAGGCTTTAAGTACCTTTTTGGGCAGGACAGTGATATTTTTATCGTAACAGACCTTTCCATATTTTACCTCCAAGGTAATTTACCTTAATTGGATCAAGCTTAGATTTGTAATTCCAGTTGTTAATTGCAGAGTGTACGTTTGGTCCTGAAGAGCTATTTTATTTCATTAAAGTCCACTGGCAAGTCAGTGAGGAACCTTCTGTGCACCACCTAGGACATGCTTCCTGCTATGACAGCATAGTTGGGATGGTGATGGTGATGATGATGATAACAAGAATATCAAACAAAATGTATCTATTTAATATCATCAGTGAAACATGTAAAACCTTTGTATGATTATGGACTATTTCTGTTTAATTATTTGTTTCAT
This sequence comes from Schistocerca nitens, assembly GCF_023898315.1. Classification (NCBI taxonomy): domain Eukaryota; kingdom Metazoa; phylum Arthropoda; class Insecta; order Orthoptera; family Acrididae; genus Schistocerca; species Schistocerca nitens. Next base: position 141,677,075 of record NC_064623.1, on the reverse strand, counting down.
TTATATATAATGAAATCAAGTTTAATGTTAATAGGCTATTGTATGACACACCCAATACTCTCAGCTGGATTTTCAGCTGGAGTCCATGGGCAAAGAATAAATAAATAAATAAATAAAAAACTAAAATGAGGGGCTAAAATGTAACAAAGTAATGCTGTCTAGGAAAAGTTACAAACAAAAAGTTACAATCAATAACTTCTAGCAGTTCAAAAACCTAGACTCCCAGAAGAAAATGTAACTGATGCTTGCAACTACAGACTTTGTAAAGGCAAAGAAGCAATCATTATTATGAAAGGGATGTCATTATTTGGTACAATTTTTTATATTCATAAAAATATAATATAGAATGTAAGGAATGCGTTGTCATTTAAATCTGCCTAGAAAGACTGTCTGTCCTATCAACAAATTGCAAAAACTGAAAACTCTCACTTGTTAATACAGACAGACTTTCCAACAGAATCAAAAAGGCTCCTATCATAGCACAAAACAGGTGAATATATCCTAGGCAGAGTAGGGATGTAAAAGAAGGGACCTAATTTTTCATCTGATCTGGTAGTTGCAAAGACATTTAAATGCAAACATCATGAGATAATCACACTTTTAATCCTATGCCAAACCAGAAATTCCCCCCCCCCCCTCGAAAACTTTTTTAGCTATTACATGTCTGCTCTTCAGCCAAATGATATTATATATTTCTTACTATGGCCGGTGAATCTTCTGGGCTATGGGCACAGGAGTAGGGACTTCAGCAAGATGCATGTGTGCCAACACCTTGCAGCTAAGACAGCTCACTGTGTTGGGGAAGTAAGATTAACTCATAAAAAATCCTGAATACATCAAGATGTTTTGATTTAAATGTGTTTGAAGATGCTAGATAAGTCAAAATGGTAGTTCCCTTCTTTGACATCCATACCTCTGTCCAGTACATATTCACCTTTTTTTGTGCTATGATGGAGCATTTTTCATTCTGGTTCCTAACTCTACCATAATGTTGACTTTAGACCATCATAGCTTGGCAACTAATGTTGTTTTTTGTTGTATCAGGTGATGACTGATCCCGGTGCAGGTTTCTTTAGTGTCTTTCGAATCGTGTTATTTATATTGTGGCAATGGATAAAGATTTCACTAAACAATAGGACAGCAATTAATTATATGTATTTGCCTACCTTCTTACAAAATTTGAACCAGTTTGAACAAGCCTGAAACACAGAAGTGGTGTGCATAGAAAAACATACAAAATGTGTTCTTTGCACATAAGATCCACATTAAGCTAGATTTTTGAAAGTGAGTTTTCAATTTTATCATAAGAATGCATTTTTTTATTTATTTGATTCACATTTAACTGTTTACATGCACGTGTGCTACATTCAGCTTGACTTTAAAACACTGTGTCTTGACTATGAAGAAAAATTAAGCTGAACAACAAATTTGAAGTGAAAGTGTGTAAATTGCATGATTTTGAATTAGTTCTGTTTATTTCATTATAAAATGATACAAAATCACCATCTTCATAAACATTTAGCTCTAGTTTTTTTAAAAGAAATCTACATTTTTGTATAAATAACTCACTAACTAAATATGCTTTCATGTTCCAAGATTCAGCATAACAAATTTTAAGTGAACAATTACTTGCATATAGAGCGAATTTTGAATCATCTTTGTGATCTTCATGATCAGCACATTAGAATTGATAGGAATTGGCTATTTTCATTCAATTTACATTTTCCTTTGTTACACAGTGTTAGTAGATAAATTTTATTTTTTTATTTTATTCATTTACCTACCTTTGTACATTTACCTCTACCTTTGTACAAAATTTGAAGCAAATCATACAACTACAGAAATGGTGCGCTTCAGTAATATACACCCCCCCCCCCCAAAAAAAAAACAATGTTTTTTGTTTTTTGCACAGTAAATACGAACAGTGCCTATACAAATGGTGCCATTAGTGAGAATTAATTTTAGCCAAATTAAAATCTTTCCCAAAAGGAATTAATCAATTTGCAAGATCTGTCTGTGCACCAGCACCGGTTCATCATTCAAAGTTTGCCTAATCTGTAACATAGCTACAGTAAGACAGATGTTCAAATGGCAGTACAAATGGCTGCTGGTCCAGGCTAAACCAAAAAATTTCTCTCTATGTTCCTAGCTCAAAGAAGAACTGAGCACCAAGAACCCCCCCCCCCCCCAAATCACGAATCTGTGTGTGGCCTTTACATACAAGTTTGTTACACTGCTTCTACACTGTGTCGATTTTCAATTCGATCATTACAGTTTATTGAACAAACAATCCATGGAACATAAAACTAACTATCTAACTATAACAAAAAAATTAATTCAAAAGTACAAATTAAAAAAGCAAGTTTTTCAAATATTTTAGATAGGACTGGGAGGATCGAGATAGGATGATAATTTCCCATGATCTCTCTTGATCCCTTCTTGAAGAGTAGTTTGACTTCAGTATATTTCAGTACCTCTGGGAAATAGCCCTCTTCAGAACATTGATTTATTATCTGAGCTAGTGGATTTGCAATTCTATTGTGTACCACTTTAATAACTTAGGTGGGTATTCCATCCCAACCTGCAGATTTTTTGTTTCTTAATGTTAGAATAGCATTTTCTACATCCTCCACAGAAACTTTTGAAAATTTTGTAAAGTTTTCAGAGTTTTCACCTAGGCCAAAGGGATTTACTTGGTTGTGATAATCTGTTGCATCTACATCAGATTTTGCTACATTTATATGGAATTCATTAAAGTAAACTGGTATTTCAGTTGAACTTACAATAGTATTTCCTTCCATGTCAATTTTTGAAATTTCTTGGTTACAGATTTAATGACTGACCACACAGTCTTTGTCTTATTTTTATGTTTTAAAATTAGCCTGTTATTTGCTAATTGTTTTGCTGTCTTGAAAACTCTTTTAAATATAGTTTTGTAGAGTCTAATATATTTAATGAAATCAATATCTTTATTATATTTTAGTTCTCTGTGCAGTTGCCTTTTCCTTACACTGGAAATTTGTATGCCCTGGGTAATTCACTTTACTGTATTTGTTATTATACTGCTGCAGAGTCTAGGTGGAAATGTTTCATTAAAGTCTCCAAGAAAACTATTTAGAAATTTCTCACAGTTTTTGTCACTTGAGTTACAATAATCAAAAGGCCACATTTTATCTCTTAGCTTTTCACTAAATGTTAACAAGTTTTCTTTGTTAAAGTTCCTGCTTATATGGGTTCACATACGTGAAATGTTCCTGTCTGTCTGTCTGTGGCAGCTCAATGAACAATGCACAATGATCTGAAATACCTAGATCTAGACAAAATTTATAAACATCTTCATATACATAATTAGTTGGAACATTATCAGTGCATATTACTGATTGTCCATTATCTCTGGTAGATTCAAAAAAATTCAATTTGTTATCATATTTCTTTACTAAGTCAGTGAATCTTGAAGTGTGTCTACTATCACATGTGATACCAATATTAAAATCAGCAGCTGTTACAACTTTTTTCTTTTTTTCTCTACAAAGGTCTTCTAGCATAATTTGAAGCTTAGATAAGAATAGTTCTGTTGTTGACATCCCTGTATTTCTGTATATTGAGATTATTATAACATTTGCTAGTGAGTCCACTATTTCTATACAACAGCTCTCGAACACACATTCTTCATTTAAATAATTAAAATAGTTTCTGGTCTCATAATTTATATCACCATGTAGAAGTATACATGAGCCTCCACGTGACTTGTTTCTTCTTGCTAATCTGAAGTTCCCTATTTTGTTCAGAATTTAAATTGTATCCTTAGTAAACTAGTGCTAATTTAAACAAACAACTTTAATATTTGCACATTCTGACAGGATGATTTCCAGTTAATATATTTTGGAGCTTTTATTGTTAGAAGCATCAGTGTTTAAGCCATTTATATTCCAGTGGATAACATACCTACTTTGACTATCACTTACACGCTTTAGCAGATTTCTTGCCAGATAATGGTTTGGTTCTCTCTTTCTTAATGCTACACAAGTTTTTTCACCCTCATTACTACTTACAAGTTTCCCTTATTTTTTTATTATCTGGCAACTATCTATGAACATCTTACTGAATAATTTTGAACCCAACCTATTCAGATGTAGACCATCTTAGGCTTTCGCTGAACATCTTACTGAATATTTTTAATGCCAACCTAGTCCGATGTAGACAATCTTTGGCTAAAATTAATCTACTACAAACTCTGGCAAACAAAAAAAATTTCAGTAGGGTGGAAGATAGCTCGATACACCCACTACATAAGAAACACGATAACCAAGAGCTTAACTAGTACAGAGTAATTTCTTTGCTACCAGTTTTATACAAAATATCGAAAAGTCTACCACACAGAGTAGAGATAACCCTGGACAGTAATTTAGGTGAATGTCAAGGTGGTTTTTGGAAAGGCTGACCATATTCTGAACAAATATTTAATCTAGTAAGTCATACACTGAAGATTACTGAATTCCATATATATTTTAGTAACGTCTGTTGGTTTCAAAAAAGGCCTTTGATTCTGTTGACAAACAAACTACAGATAAAATAATCAGAGAGTTTGATGTAAAATCTGAATTAGCAAATTTCATTTGCGAAACACATATAGACACAGTATCTGAAGTGGATTTATGTGAAAAATTCTCAGGCCTGAGAAATAAACAGAGGTGTGCACACAAGTTGTGGTCTATCACCAATTCTTTTTAATTGTATTATAGAAATAATAGTGAGAATCTGGAAGGAAAAACTGAATAAACATGCAGTTTTGCCAAAAAGATTTTCAAGAGTAAACAAAAATCTTGGAATAAATTGCCCCACATTTGTAGATGATTTTGCTATACTTTCTGAAAATGTGGTATTTGCTATAATACAACTTAATATTTTAGAAGAAACAGATAGTAGAACTGGCTTATGAGCAATATTTTTAATAAACGTTAAAAATGCACTGAAATTTTTAAAAACAGATATTGGCACAAATAGAGAAGGTTAAAAAAATAAATTACTTGAGGAGGCAATGTAAGAAAATGATTTGGAAAATGCTGCAAAAGAAGAAATGCTACATAACTTGGGAAGGGAATGTAGTATCCTTAAAGACATTTATTAACAGCACTGCAGCCAGATCATGTTGACTTCTTACCACAATATTTTGGCTGGTAACAGTTCAGCCATCTTCAGATTTCTGCTACTGGAGACTGCTAATTCACAGTGTTGGCATTATAGCAAAAATTGGTGCAAAGATGCACGTGAATTGGCAGCTCTCACATGAGCGTCCTCTACCAAAGACCATGCAGTCATCATTTATATGATCTTTCCTACAACCAGCATCAGATCTTGTACATCGTGATGGTGGTTTTCTGATGGACAAGGTTTGGAACCCACTGATCTCTCTAATTTCTTCTGAGAGGAAACATTTTATTCATAATGACACATCTGGTGACATCTGATGTTTGTTTTTAGTACTGCAAATATGCATTCTGACAGAGGGCAGACATGTAGTTTCACCTTTACATATGCAACTGTGTGCCACAGATGGAACAGTACTTGCAGATGGTGTGGACTTTGATAGAGTATGCTCCTGTGAGGGTCGCCAATGTGCATGGTTTTGTACATGCCAATATTTGCTATAAAGCCGGCACTGTGAACTAGTAGTCTCCAGTGGCGGACACCTGAAGATGGCTGAATGGTTGCCAGCTGAAATATTGTGGCAAGAAGTTATTGTGTAAATAGTTCCGCGTAGTCAGCGCTTACACAATTTTCCCAATAGAGCGCACCCCGCTAAGCACAACAGCGCAGGCGCAGCGCTCGTCCATCTCCGCACTACGAGATGGCGCTGTCTCAGAGATGGACCAAATTCTGCTTCCGCCGATCCATGTATTAATATGTAACGCAGCCGATGAGATTGCTGCTGACGTAGAACCTTTTCTCCTCGCGGATCACACAGTGATAGCTGAACGCGCGAGGTATTATAACAAGTATACATATCTCCAATTAGTCAGTCTGCATCAGTGTGCATTAGTCTGCATTAGTCTGTAGTCAAGTTTCAGTCTGCACCTAATAACATTATCATATTCCTCTACATAGCCATGAAGATAAATGTATAGACACTTTGTCAAGTATCAGAGATATGTGAGAATAAGATTAACGTACCAAGACCAAAGGAACTTCAGATTGTTATTTGTAAACAGCATCCAGAATCAAGTTACGTCATGTTTATCCTTTTTATTATTTTAATAAATGTGTGTGAAAATTAATCAAGTTCTTTTTAAAGTTGGTCACTGTCAATCTGCCACTCTAAGCATGCAAGTGGCATTTCTATCATCTGACCTAATGGCAGAAGATAAAAAAGCCATGATAAGACCACGAGACATATTGCTGACACTCGCATAGAGCGACAAGTCAAATAATCTGATGGTGTGTGTACCGAAGGTCTTACAGTACGCACACCACAGAAGTCAATATGATGCAGCTGCAATATCGAAACCTCATAGAATATTCAGTATACCAGGAAAACTTCAAGAATCACAATATAAAAAATGTCTGGCTAAAAATTCAAAATATGTCATTACAATGCGACAACTTTAAACTATAATTTAGTTACAAAGAAATACTACAGAAGTGTATTATTAAGAAAATATTAGGCACACAAAAATCTGTGGAAAGTTGGAAATTACAAAGCAATGATGAGATTTATTGAAACATAGAAACTGATCAGAAGAAATGACAAAAAGAAGATTGGAGTTTCTTGGACATTTATACCGAAAACAAAACATCAGATTAACCAAAAAGATTTTCGAATATTTGTGGGATAAGAAGCCACAACATGTTGAACGTGTAAATTTAAAAAAAAGAAGGATTTAGAAAAAATAATATAAAAGCATAATGAACACAGGAGGGTCTTTCCATACTAAGTCATCCAGGGCCCTACATCCACCTGTCACAGATATTTATGAATATTTATATTTGAATTGTATGTATAAAGACAAGAAAATATTCCACGTTTCACCCAAATCTAACAAGCAGTTTCTGAGTTATAACCGTTTAAAGGTTTAGGCTAATTGTATTTCTGAGGGCAATTAAGACGTAACTAAAGCATGCATGCTTTTACCAAATTTGAAGCAAAATCATTGGTTTTGAAGCTAGAGCCTTGAAATTTTCACTGTTTTGTTGTAAATTAAACACTGAAACTTATAGATCTACTAAATTCTGATTTATAATGTTCATTGGTATTGAAAAACTCTACTGAAACTCAAAATATTGTTAATTTCAAAATTGTGACATAGATGTAGAAAATTATGAATAGCTAAAATCTCTCTCCAAATAATCCAATACAACCATTTATTTTTAAAAACAACATAAAATTACCTTTCAAATGGTGCAAAGAACTTGGTGGGGTTCTGAGTTGTAAAAATTTTATAACATATTGAAGTCAAATTTTGTAATTTACTTTGTAAAATACATGTTTGATTCAATAATGAAATATCTGAAGTTAACACAACTGTGAAAATAGCAGATCAACTCAAGTTTTATGTATCAATTATTTTAAAATAAAAGATACATACACTGAGAATTTTACAAAGTAGGTTTACTTACATTTGAATACATGAGTTGGCAAATATTCATTTTCAAACAAATCCTTTGTACAACAAGTTTTTGATGACGTTAAAATTTAATAATTATTCAGCTGAAGTATTATACTAAATTTATGTGAAGCAGTATGTACAATAATTACATTTAAATGTCCATTAAGGGGTTTTTTACAATAAAGCATTGAAATTGCTCCATTTTTTGATGATTTCCTTTCAGCAATTAGCATGAGTCTTATGTGATCTGCTGAACTGAGATGCTACCTCTGGAGGAGCTATTACACATAGAAGATGGGCAGGTGGGACATCTGTCCTCTTTTTGAGGCCGAAAGAAAGTTTCTGCTGGTCTGTGAAGGTGCATAAAAAGAATGTCATAGTCCCCTTCTTTTGCACTGAAACCCATAACTATTCCTATCCACCAGTTTTGCTCATAAATGCATGCAATGAAAGAATGTAGGTTACATTTAATAGTTAGGATAGTCATAAAAATATTTTGTTTCAACAAAATTTCCGAGTCTGAACTCACTCATTTGGCTGTAATTTCTTCACAAGAAGCTGGCTTAAAATAATGGAAACTTCATGTACCCAGTATCGTTTGACACATTCGAAATCTAGTTTCAAGCATTGTTCTTTTAGTTTCAATTTTTCTTCCTTTAAAATGAATAAATATAGTTTTGAGAATAAACTTTTGCAAAAATTGTACATTTGTTCAGTGTCTATTATCTTCTCACTTTGCCTGCTGCTCTGCAATTTTTTTTTTTTTTTTTTTTTTTTTTTTGTAACAGTTCTCTTGACTGTACCCCCAATCTCATCACATGTTCTTTTACTATGACTCGTAGCATGAAAGGACTAGCTTGCATTTAATTTAAAATCTTTATACTGAAAACAGAAATTTATCATGCTTTTGAAGTTTTTGTTCTGAGCACTGCAACCATCTGTAATATACTCAACTGAATAAATAAATGGTACATCATGCTTTAGATCATCTGAAATGAAACACAATGATGTTTCTTTTGTGGTGGAATCTTCATTTTTAGAAAAAAATCACTACTGGATGAACTGAGCAGCTCAAGAGACCCCAGTGGTAGGATTGCACTTCATTTTGCAGCATGAAGCTATAGTTTTCTGCGAAATCCATAAGAACTAAAACCTCATTAAATGCCAAAATTTCTTTTCTCTGTTTCATGTAAGAGTTTTGAGTTTTTGTGATGTAAGAAGAGCTATCAAAGACTCAATTTTTTATAGTAAAATCAGCAAACTCCTTGCAAGGTAGTAGCATTGTTTGTAAAGTGATTCTGACATCACTTGAAACCAACTGCGAAAATTTAATGTCTTCATCTTCATCGTAGTCTTCTAGTATTTCTCTTAGATATAGCTGCAGTGATTGACTTGTTTTTGGTCACACATCACAACATCTTAACATACAGTCCCTGTTTTGTCTGGCATAGTGTGTATTGATTCTTTATCATGCTGGTTCAGAGCATTTCTCAAAAGCTCATTGTTTTGGTGGTACAAGCAGACACATGCACTGTGAGTTCCAGGTGAACCAACAAGCACACACTATTTCGATCTCAAGGTGCAAAATTTGGAAAATTCAGTTTTAATATTTGGGTGTTTTCCTTTAAACGCAATAAATAGTTCTTCTAAGTTGCATAAAAGAATTCTTTTCTGCTTGTAAGTATTGTTTTGTCCTCAGTAGCTGCCAACATGTAAGAAAATTTATCATCTTCATAAAACAGTTGGACAGTGTCTATTGTTTCTTGGGGAAGGGTTCTGCATGTTTGGGTTCTGTCAGAGCCAAAATACCTTTCTCGTTAGTGAGCAATAAATAGTTCTTCTAAGTTGCATAAAAGAATTCTTTTCTGCTTGTAAGTATTGTTTTGTCCTCAGTAGCTGCCAACATGTAAGAAAATTTATCATCTTCATAAAACAGTTGGACAGTGTCTATTGTTTCTTGGGGAAGGGTTCTGCATGTTTGGGTTCTGTCAGAGCCAAAATACCTTTCTCGTTAGTGAGCATTCTGGCTTTTCGCACAAAATCTTCTGATACATTATATTTTTCCACTGCTTTTCTGCAACACCAAGACTTTGGAGTGATTGTTAATATCTGTATTTTTTCCCATTTGCTAAAATTTCCTTGAATTTTTCCTTTATAGCATCCATAAATGTTCAAGATCCTCAGATTTTGTCTTCAATTCATTACCTTGAGTTGTACTGTCAGATTCACTTGAATCATTGAATTCTTGTATTTTCAAAACAAATGACAACTTTTTTTAAGCTGGTCCTTTGCCTTTTTAAACTTCTTTTTAGCATGTTTTTTCTTCGATTGGGTAGATAATGACTGAAGTTTAAGTGGTGTCACATCCAGCCCTAAAAGAATTTCATTCAACTTTTCTCTCTCTACTACTCTTTTTGCATTGGTTAATTCACTCTCATTTGCTTCATCACTTTCAAGTAGAGCAATATCTTCATGATCTAAAGCAGGTGTTGCCTCATTCAATGGTTTTCTACATGTACTGCACAACAACTTTCCTGGCACTAAAATAATGTTCTTATTTTCCTTACATACTTTGCTTTTTCCAGAGTAATTATTCTCAAATCTTTCTTCTTTGTTGAAGTTACAGAATATTTCTTAAATGGATCACAACAAGATTTTTGGTTCTTTATAAATACTTTAAAAAATAACATAAATGATGGCAACAAATATCATCTGTTTCACTGTACTGTTTATTAGTATGCCGAACTAAAATTTCTACTTCTTCTTTAGATAAGTTTTCCAAAATTAAATACATTTCTTTGCTTTTTGTCAGTGAAGTATTTTCATGTGAAAAATTTAGTAATGAACCTACTGAACACTTAAAATTAGTTTCATCTTTACTTGAACTTGTTCTTATCTCCATGGTAAGAAAGAAAAACACACACACACACAAAGCAATAGTTTTAAAAATAAAATTATAACAGTGTTTATATAGAAATTATTTGGAATGTCACAAAACACTAGGCAGTTAACTTGAACAGAGCCAAATGCACACTGATAGACTTACACTACAGGCAGGCTGTGGGGGGAGGGGGGGTTTCATGTCCTGACTTGAATTTCATGTCTTGATGGAAAACAGCAGGTAGACTGCAGACTGGAGAATTTTTCTTGTGCATACTTGCATAGTAGTACTGCCTTATCTGAACTTCAACACACTTCTCAAGACTCAAAAAATGTTGTATGTTTCTTGACTTTAACTTCAGCTAAATAAAACAAAAAAGATGAATAAAATTATAACTACAGTAAAGTCTTGGACTCAATTTAAAAATACATAAAAAATGTACCAATAAATTACTATTTTAAGTAGCTGATCTTCCAAATTATAGTTTTAAAACCTTCTATATAACCTCTACTATGACCATATTGAATCTTACAACAGCTGTTCTACACGTTTTGAATAGATAAAACTTGTTTTGACTTAAAAGTAAGGTAAAATTGTTACAACTCACAACCCCACCAAGTTTTTTGCACAATTTGAAAGGTAATTTTATGCTGTTTCCAAAAATATGTTGTTGTATTGGGTTATTAGGAGAGAGTATTTACCTATTCATAATTTTCTATGCCTACATCACAATTTTGAAATTAACAATATTTTGAGTGCCAGTTTCAATATGAATGAACATTATAGATCGGAATTTGGTAGATCTGTCAGTTTCAGTGTTAAATTTAGATCATCATCATCATCATCATCATCATCATCATCATCATCTTGGACAATTTCCAGCCTCTGGCCAGGTCTGTATGGAACATAGGCCTCTCCATTGTCTCCTGTTTTGCCACCATCTGTCCATCTCCACCTTGGTCCAGTCTTCTTTCTTCTGGATGCATTCCTCTACTCCTTTCAACTATCTGTCTCTTGCTCTTCATCTTGGTCTCTTTCATCTTGTGTATCCCCCTGGATATCCTCTTCTCCTCCTTTCTCTTAACGTGTCTGTGGTGTGCGTACTGTAAAACCTTCCGTACACACACCATCAGATTATTTGACTGGTCGCTTTAACGAAGTAGGCGAGTGTCAGCAATATGTCTTGTGGTCTTATCGTGGCATGTTTATCTTCTGCCATTAGGTCAGACAATAGAAATGCCACTTGCACGCTTAGAGTAGCAGATTGACGGTGACCAACTTTAAACAGAACTTGATTAATTTTCACACACATTTATTAAAATAGTAACAAGCATAGACATTACGTAACTTGATTCTGGATGCTATTTACAATTGACAATCTGAAGTTCCCTTGGCTTGGTACGTTAATCTTATTCTCACATATCTCTGATACTTGATAAAAGTGTCTATACATTTATCTTCATGGCTATGTACAGGAATATGGTAATCTTATTAGGCGCAGACTGAAACTTGACTATGGACTGGTACAGACTAATGTAGACTGGTACAGACATTTGCAGATAAATGCAGACTGAGTAATCGGAGGTCTGTACACTTGTTACAATACCTCACGGGTTCATGTATCACGGCGCGAGTGTGATCCGCGAGGAGAAAAGGTTCTACATTAGCAGCAATCTCATTGGCTGCGTTACATGTTAATACACGGATCAGCGGAAGCAGAATTTGGTCTGTCCCTAAGGCAGCGCCATCTCGTAGCGTGGAGATGGATGAGCGCTGCGTCTGCGCTATTGTGCTTAGCGGGGCGCGCTCTAGTGGGAAAGTTGTGTACACGCTGACTACGCGGAACTATGTACACAACAGTGTCCATACCATCTCAGCCTAGATTTCTCTATCTCCTCCTGTAATGGTTCCACCCTCATTAATTCTCTGATCCTCTCATTTCTTAACCTGTCTATCTTTGTCACTCCAATACTGTTTCTCAAGAATTTCATCTCACTAGCTTGTACTTTGCTTTTCTCTCTTCGTTTCATAACCCAGGTTATTTTTTTATTACAGAGATATGAGGTCATCTTTGGTTTTTTTAAATGGAACCCTATGTTAAATTTTAGTGTAGCATGATGGGTTTAAAAAGACGGTTTCAGAGATGTGTATATCATAATATTTAGGTGAATAGTTTTTGAGACACAGATATGGTCTCGTATCATGTTCATCCTTCAAAGCAGCATTGAATGTGACCTTTCCTGTTGTGTAGAGTTCATGGTAAACATTGCGAGTCCATCCTTATACAAACATGCCCATTTACTCAACAAAAGTAATACATACTGTGATATTTTGTGCAAAAATTAACAGATAATGCTGCGCAAATATTATTCAGGTATTTGACAACTGTGATACCAAAATAGAAGACAACATACAGTATTAAAATACTTCAAGAAGAAGGAAAGCAATGCCTTCCCTGTTAATTTCCTCAGTGGTCAACAGAAAAGGTCACACTGGACAATGCTGCTTCGAGGGATGAATACGATACGGAAACATCTGTATCTCAAAAACTATTCACCTAAATATTATGATATACACATATTTGAAAATGTCTTTTTAAGCCCATCATGTTATGCTAAAATTTATCATAGGATTGCATTTAAAAAAAAACAACCAAAGATGACCTCATATCTCTGTAATAAAAAATAGCACAAACATGAAATGTGATGTATTCAAGTAGCCCCTGCCCCTGCAATTCACTGTCCAAACAGCATCTTTCTATCTATTACAGTTGGGGAGATACAAACAATTTTGCTTAACATTCTGTAAAAGCATGCATTACTTCTTAATCACCCTTGGAAATACAATTAACCTAACACTTTAAATAGTGATAAAACTACTTGATAGAATTGGATGAAACTTTGGACATTTTCTTATCTTTATGCATACATTTCATATATAAATTTTGGAAAAAATCCAAAAACCTTGGGTTTTATATCTACTTTTGTCTGGATAATTTGGTGTGGAATGACTCAGAATTGAAATTGGTGTGTAGTTATTGGTTGGCCCATTCAAGAACGGAGAGGGGAAACCACAAACATTTAGTGTTTCTGTTTCTTACTGCACCATCTTGATTCATTAATTGAAAATAGTCCCTCTTCATAACAATAATGGAATTATGCATATACTAAGGGTATCAGCCACTAGCTCAGTTGAAATGCTTTATTAGTACAGGGAATTTTTCCAGACAGGTTAATATACAAAATTATTAAACAACATCAAAAGAAAAGTGATAAGACAGACTTTAACAATTATCGTCCAGTTTCCTCCTTGACATCTTTTCCCAAAATATTTGAAACAGTAATGTACTCAAGAGTAGTCAGTCACACACTTAAGTGGAAACAATTTACTTCACATCTCTCAGTTTGGACTCCACAAAGGTTGCTTGACTCAAGAGTGCTATTTATATATTCACTCAACAAACAGTACAATTCTTAAGTAATGGTACTTTCTTTAGACTCTCCAAAGCCTTTGATTGTTTAGATTATGGTATTCCCTTAGAAAAACCTCTTTTTTATGGAATTGATGAGTTTACACATTGCTGGTTGGAATAATACTTGACAAACAGAATGCAGAGGGTTGTCCTGAATAATTGAGACAATGTTGAAAAGGTAGAAAATTTTAGTGACTGGGATAAAATCAAAAAGAGTGTCCCACAGTGTTCATTTTTGGGTTGACTCCTTTCCTTATACATGTGAATGACCTTCCACTTAACAGTCAGCAAGCGAAATTGGTACTTTTTACAGACTATACTAGTGTTGTAATAAATCCCATCAGAGAAAGCAACAGAGGAGTGTGTAAATGATATTTTCCAAATAATTATCAAATGGTTCTCTGAAAATTGATACCCCATAAATGTTGAAAAAAAATTACGCTACAGTCAGTTTTGTACAACAAATAGTCATACCAGCAACTGACATGGCACATGATCACGAATCAGTAATTAAGGCATAATGTTTTAGTTTTTGATTGTACATATTGATGAAACTTAACTGGAAAAAGCATATTAATGAGCTTCTCACATAATTAAGTTCAGTTACTCTTGCTCTTCGTATAATTACTAACCCTGGAAACAAACTTATCAACCTCCTGAGATATTTTGCATATTTCCACTCCATAATGTCGTACTGAATAATGAATAATTTTCAGGGGTAACTCATCACCTAGAATGAAAAGTATTGATTGTATATAAGCGAGCAGTATGTGGTTTTCATCTACGGACATCATGTAGGTTATCTCTTCAAAGAGTTACGCATTTCAACTGTGCCACTACAATACATATTTTCGCTAGTGAAATTTGTCTTAATAATTCATCACAATTTGAGAAGAATAGTGATGTACATACGTAAAATACTAGAGGGAAAAATGACCTTTATTACCCTTTATTAAAGCTGTCAGTGGTCCAGAGAGGAGTTCAATATGCAGGAATAAAAATTTTTGATCTGTATCTATCTACTACTATCTCAGTTGAAAGCCATGCAGTAAGATTTAGAAAATTTATTGATATGGCTTAATGGAAGGAAGTCAAGAGGAAACAGTCTCATATCCCGTTCCTAATCATCACCTTGGATGTGTCTCCAGAAATACTGTGCGTATGTGCCCCATTATCTACATATTTACCAGGGAATTTGAATGACTCAATGTGAGTGTTGCTTTCTCAAGTGAAGCTAACAGACACAAAATGGTTACTTAAAGTTTTCTTCCAGCCACATGATATTGACATTGAATACAGTTCCAAATTACAAAATGCAATTCCATATTCTTTTGCTATGCTATGACCCTGTAACTAGGAACAGGGAAATTTCACAAAAACAATAATGCGGAAAACAACGTGAAATTAGAGATTTTGAGATAAATAACACGAAATTGATGATTTTTATGAGTTGTTGCAAAATTTGTAATTTTGTTGTATACAGACATTATAAATCTGAGGACCATAGTTCACTATAAGCCATAAATGATAGTTATTGAATGTTAACACTGTATTTTGACTTATAATGCTCTCAAGGCTGAGATTTGTGTATAATCTTTAACTGTCAGTTCATTTCCTGTACAACGAATTTTGATATGATGAAAAGGGGCCAAAAGTAGCAAAAATAACATGTAATTTGGCAAAAGACCCACCAAATTTGCCAAAACATTTCAAATTTGAGAAAAAAACAGTGAATTTGACAAACTCCAATTTAGCAAAATAAACATCATCACATGATTTGATTTTTAAAAAAAATCATTGAATGTGGCAAAGGAATAACAACGAATCTGGTTAAAAAGCACTGAAAATGCAAAAAATGAAACACAATTTGGCAAAAAAAGCACCGATTTTGGGAAGAAAATGAGTTTAGTAGAAAACATCAAATTTTTAAAATGATACAATGACTTTGGCTGAAAATGATACCACCTGTGGCAAAAAGAGACAGAATTTGACAAAAAATACACCAATTTATGGTAAAAAATAACACCTAAAGTGAAAAAAAACACCAAATTTGGCCACAAAATAAAACACTTTTTTCCTGTAACAAAGATCAATACATCTACATCCATATTCTGCAAACCATTGTTAAGTGCATGGCAAAGAATACTCTGTACCAACTATATTACAATTACTTGTGATTCCATTCGCATATGAAGTTCAGGAAGAATGACTGTTTGTCTTTCTGTACTCTGTCATTAGGTTTGATCTCTCAGTTAATACTAGTCCTTGGGATTTAATTGGTAGGCTTTTATGGTTTGTTTCACTTCTGTCTTCAAGCATCTGTCAGTGAAGGTCTTCAGCATTTTCACAGTACTTTTCTGTGAGTCAGACAGGCTTATGAAAAAAAGTATTCTGACATATCCTATTAATCCTATTTGGTGTGGGTCCCATGTGCTTGAGCAGTATTCCAGACAGGGTTACGCAAGCTTTTTGTATGCTTTCTTCTCTGTTCACTGACTATATTTTGCCAGTATGCTATCAATGAACCAAATTCTGCTGCCTGTTTTACCAACAACCAAATTTATGAAATCATTCCATTTTGTATATCCACTAATTGCACCCAGGTAATTCATACATGACAAGAGATTTGAATGGGTCAGGGGAAAAAATGAAGCCATTCACCTTTCTTTTCGAAGAGTTTAAAGGACCATTCATTTCTCCATCGAGGACAACTTTTAGAGATACAAAACAGAAACAAAAACAGCTTAGACATTGGTTTATATGCCACTAATGTTTTGGCATACTGGAAAAGAAGCAGTTAAATCAACTGGTCCAATGTAAGACCATACAAGTCATTTACATAACAGATGGTTGTGTAAATACTGAAATAACCAGCCATTATCTCTTTGCCACTAATCTGTCTTTCTAGGTGTAAGATAATAATTTGGTATTGTGTAATAAAGTGGACTGTGCAGATGATATGTCCATATAGGAAAATGAAGATGGTATGCTACAAAATGACACTAAAAAGCTGATATGAGCTGGCCTGGTGGCAGATGTCACTATGAAATTAAGGTGGGCAAGGGTTACTGAAGGTCTCACCCAGGCCACAGACAGACACTATCCCCCACACCCAGTCTACAAACAGATAGCCCATGCCATTTCCCCACACACTCTCAACCTTCCCACAACCCTCAAGAACAAGTTACAAAAGAATATCCCCTTTATCACCCAATACCACCCCCCACCGGGCCAACTGAACCATATCCTTTGCCAGGGCTTTGATTACAGTAATCTATTCTCCCACACCCTCCAATCAACAATTTCCAGGTCCCCCTTCCCTCCTCCTTCTTATTACCTTCTCCTTATTCATGACTTCTCACCCTCATTATGTGCCACTCTCTGCCAACACACCCACCCATCTTTTTCCGTCCCTGCTCATCTCCTTTTCTACTCACCATCATCCTACCCACCTCCCACCTGACACCATCTTCCTGCCCCACAGCCAAGCTGCCAGATATGGTGTGTGTGTGTGTGTGTGTGTGTGTGTGTGTGTGTGTGTGTGTGTGTGTGTGTTCCCTTTTCTAAAAAAGTCTTTGGCTGAAAGCTAAATGTGTAACAGTCTTTTAGTTTAGCCTGTGTGGAACACAGAGTATGGTGAGTAGCAATCTATCCTTGTCCTTATGTCCTTGATAATTGAACCTGGAGTTTCCATTGTTTGATCTTTACAGGAAGCTCTATAGATGTATAAGATTTCTGACATATAATCAGATAGACTGTTTCGAGGACAACAAAGACAGTAAAGGTTGAGTGGTTCAAAAATGGCCTATTTGCTGTAATACTGGAATATAAAGGTGCTTGTGAATTTTAAAGAACTTTGACATGCAGTTTATGTTTCCTATGAAACCCACAGGGGAACTGTGAACATGAATTTCAACATATACTTCTGATACACAAGCACTCTTTGTGATGAGCTCTCAGCCAAACTGGGAATGCTGCCCCAGAATAGGATAAAGAAGAAATTTAAAAAGCTGGCGAGAGGGAAAGACGAAAGGATGTGGGTTTTATGGGAGAGGGTAAGGAGTCATTCCTATCCCGAGAGCGGAAAGACTTACCTTAGGGGGGAAAAGGACAGGTATACACTCGAATACACACACATATCCATCCGCACATACACAGACACAAGCAGACATTTGTAAAGGCAAAGAGTTTGGGCAGAGATGTCAGTCGAGGCGGAAGTACAGAGGCAAAGATGTTGTTGAATGACAGGTGAGGTATGAGTGGCGGCAACTTGAAATTAGCGGAGATTGAGGCCTGGTGGATAACGGCAAGAGAGGATATATTGAAGAGCAAGTTCCCATCTCCGGAGTTCGGATCGGTTGGTGTTAGTGGGAAGTATCCAGATAACCCGGACGGTGTAACACTGTGCCAAGATGTGCTGGCCGTGCACCAGGGCATGTTTAGCCACAGGGTGATCCTCATTACCAACAAACACTGTCTGCTTGTGTCCATTCATGCGAATGGACAGTTTGTTGCTGGTCATTCCCACATAGAATGCATCACAGTGTAGGCAGGTCAGTTGGTAGATCACATGGGTGCTTTCACACGTGGCTCTGCCTTTGATCGTGTACACCTTCCGGGTTACAGGACTGGAGTAGGTGGTGGTGGGAGGGTGCATGGGACAGGTTTTACACCAGGGGCGGTTACAAGGGTAGGAGCCAGAGGGTAGGGAAGGTGGTTTGGGGATTTCATAGGGGTGAACTAAGAGGTTACGAAGGTTAGGTGGACGGCGGAAAGACACTCTTGGCGGAGTGGGGAGGATTTCATGAAGGATGGATCTCATTTCAGGGCAGGATTTGAGGAAGTCGTATCCCTGCTGGAGAGCCACATTCAGAATCTGATCCAGTCCCGGAAAGTATCCTGTCACAAGTGGGGCACTTTTGTGGTTCTTCTGTGGGAGGTTCTGGGTTTGAGAGGATGAGGAAGTGGCTCTGGTTATTTGCTTCTGTACCAGGTCGGGAGGGTAGTTGCGGGATGCGAAAGCTGTTGTCAGGTTGTTGGTGTAATGCTTCAGGGATTCCAGACTGGAGCAGATTTGTTTGCCACGAAGACCTAGGCTGTAGGGAAGGGACCGTTTGATGTGGAATGGGTGGCAGCTGTCGTAATGGAGGTACTGTTGCTTGTTGGTGGGTTTGATGTGGACGGACGTGTGAAGCTGGCCATTGGACAGGTGGAGGTCAACATCAAGGAATGTGGCATGGGATTTGGAGTAGGACCAGGTGAATCTGATGGAACCAAAGGAGTTGAGGTTGGAGAGGAAATTCTGGAGTTCTTCTTCACTGTGAGTCCAGATCATGAAGATGTCATCAATAAATCTGTACCAAACTTTGGGTTGGGAGGCCTGGGTAACCAAGAAGGCTTCCTCTAAGCGACCCATGAATAGGTTGGCGTACGAAGGGGCCATCCTGGTACCCATGGCTGTTCCCTTTAATTGTTGGTATGTCTGGTCTTCAAAAGTGAAGAAGTTGTGGGTCAGGATGAAGCTGGCTAAGGTAATGAGGAAAGAGGTTTTAGGTAGGGTGGCAGGTGATTGGCGTGAAAGGAAGTGCTCCATCGCAGTGAGGCCCTGGACGTGCGGGATATTTGTGTATAAGGAAGTGGCATCAATGGTTACAAGGATGGTTATATATATATATATATATATATATATGGTTATAATAGAGGGAAACATTCCACGTAGGAAAAATATATCTAAAAACAAAGATGATGTGACTTACCAAATGAAAGTGCTGGCAGGTCGACAGACACACAAACAAACACAAACATACACACAAAATTCAAGCTTTCGCAACAAACTGTTGCCTCATCAGGAAAGAGGGAAGGAGAGGGAAAGACGAAAGGATGTGGGTTTTAAGGGAGAGGGTAAGGAGTCATTCCAATCCCGGGAGCGGAAAGACTTACCTTAGGGGGAAAAAAGGACGGGTATACACTCGCACACACACACATATCCATCCACACATATACAGACACAAGCAGACATCTCACAAGCAGACATATTTGAAACATATATATATATATATATATATATATATATATATATATATATATATATATATATATATATATATATATATATATATTTGCGGATGGATATGTGTGTGTGTGCGAGTGTATACCTGTCCGGACACAAAGCTATGAAAATGAAGACAATGGGAACAGTTTATATGAATTTTGCTAAAAATGTCCCAATACCGAATATAAGTACCAACAACATGTACATTAGCTGCCAGTTATCAATGCTTTCATTCAACATTCTCTCTACAGAACATTCAGTTTCATATGTGTACCATGAGGGTATTGACAAAGAAAATCCCAATGATGTAGTCTCATTTTGCTTTCATTTTGTTGTGAACCACCATGATAAAGAGACTGAAGAGCTTAAAATGTTTTTTGACTCTGCTAGA